>NC_133618.1:52257832-52517832 GCF_048593235.1 Sminthopsis crassicaudata | reverse complement strand
ATACAAAGAACTGAGGACACAAAAAGAGGCAAAAGACTTTACCTACCAGGAATTCTCATCTTAATGGATCCTCTGAGATATGATGAAAAAGCATTAGCCCCAGAATTAATGAGTTTAAATCCTTCCTCTGACAGTTACCTTTCTGACCTTGAGCAAGGTCATGAAAATAATGGTCACTACTTGACCACATTGTTTGCCCTTCTTTGTATCTTCAGCACTTAGTGCCTAATACATGGTACATGCTCAATAAATAGTTTTTGATGGAAACTCCCCTAGTCTTTTCCTCACTTATAAAATCGGAAAGGTGAACTAGATGACCTTTAAGGTCATTTAGAATTCTCGATCCTATGAGCCCCAAGTTCCAGACCCATCTAAGCCACTAAACACATACACGACTGTTTGAATCAATTCCCTTCCTCTAGTTCTCAGTTTTCTCATGTATAAAATTAGGAATTTGGAAAGGTTAATTCATCTGCCAAGCAATTATGAAGCACTACTTCTGTACAGAGCAGTATGCCAGGCTCAGGAGGAAGAACAAAGTTTAGAGATGTTCACTAAGGTCCCTTTCTGATTCCTTTTAATAATTAAAGATGGAGGAAAACAAACTCAAAGAATTGACTCAAAGACCTGAGGACTAAAGGGTTCCTGGGCTTTAGGGAAGAAATGTGCTAATGTTGGCATTGAGGGATCACCATCCGGACTTGGATGGAACACGTCTTCTGGATTAGAAAGAGAAGACCCCTTACCTCATTTGGGGGACAGGACCTGTGTGATTTTCACAGAGTAACTTGTGGTTCCCACATTAAGACAAGGAGAAATACATCACAATCATTAAGTCATAGAACACTGAATCATAGAATCAACTGAGTCATAGAAAGGAATAGCCAGAGGTCAATTGGTACATCCCTCTGCCTCAAAGGGGCTCTATGATCCATAGAAGAGACTCCACATGGTTTGGACTAGAAAGAGTACCAGAAAGAAAGCAGCGGGTCTGAGATGAAGCTGCCTCTGGCACAACCCATGCAATCTAGGGCAAAACCTCTCTGACTGTGGTAGTTGGCATAGATCAGGGCTTCCTCATCTAGATTCTGCAGACTCCCAAGTGTTATGGGGTGAATTTCAAGGAATTTATGAACTTAGATGGGAAAAAGTTACATCTTTATTTTCACTCATTTCTAACTGAAATTTAGCCTTTTTTCATCATAATTAAAAGCAATAACAACAAAGGTTATTTTTGTATGTGATCCATAAGCCCCACCATTCCACCAAAGGGACTCGTGACCTGGGTGATTTTTAAGGTTCCTTCCAGCTTAAAATACTGTGATTCTGACATGACATCCCTGGGATCCCTGGTTATTCCAAAGAGAAAGTTCTATGAAGTCTGAGACAGTGGCTAGCAATAGGAAATGTGTGATTTGCTGATAATTTTTTTCCTAGGAGTCTCCCATATCCCACTAATGGGATGTATTCCGCCCCCGTTCAGCTTAATCTTTGAGAATCTGTCTCTTCACATCCAGAGGATCCTTCAGGTTCCTTTAGAGATCAGAACAACGGGACTGAGAATGAGGAAATGGAAGGGAAAAAATTGCTTCATGTGGCCAACCAAAAAGTACAAGCCACAAGATCTATAAATATTAAAAATTACTATTTGTTTGTTTGTTTGTTTATGGGCCCAAGCAAAAAGTACAAGCATAAATACTAGACATTGCTATTTATTTATTGTTTACTATCAACAAGGAAGCCTTGCTGCCTTGATAACTGCTTTTAGCCAAACAACCTGCTTCTGTGAGACTCATGATGTTTGTATTGCAAGTACTTTGGAGAGACTGGAATATGTGTAGACATTCTGTAACTGGTTCTAATTGGCTAACTGTGTAATAAAAAGGTGGTTCTTTGATTAAATGTGGAGTTTATTCTCAAAGTCCCATCAGCCTTGGCCCACGTCTTTTGACAGTTCTTGATTCAGCAGCTTTCTTGGGATTTATTTGTTCGAGGTGTCTGGTGAGAATACAAGGGGAGAAGTCTTGGAAGCTTCTCTCTTCTGAAGCCATGGTACCCCACTTGCTTGTTGGCTTCTGTGCTTGTTTTTTTCTTTTTTAAGTGAAGGAGATTAATCTGGAAGTCAGGAGAGCGTACCACGAGAATCTTGACGTCAGAGTCCAGGTCACGTTTTTGTGGTCAGTCCAACATCATTGAACCAAGGAGCAAGGAGTGAATTTTGGGAGGCACATTCTGGACCCGGGTCAACAGAAGCTGAGATGGGTATTTATCTGGCAGTCTAGACACATCTACATATAAAATTGGAGGGACTAGTGTTATGTAGGAACTGGGTTATTGGGAGGAAATATTCTATATTTGTTCTTGCTCTATCTTCTAAGTAAAGGCCCCTTTGTGAAAGCTAATTGAATGGTTAAATGGAACTGGAACCCCAATTGTTGGCCCAAAAGCCATAAATTCTAAACTCCAGTGAAGCTGGACCAGTTGTGACTGCCCAAAGAAACTCTATGCTTCCTTGACTACCAGAGTAATGGTAATTTGGACCCAATATCCCCACCCTCTCTCCTTGTCTTCCCATGTCAAATTCTTCCCCATGCTTTAAAGCCCAACTCAAATGTGCCCTTCTCCAAGAATCCCCCCTTGATCAATGACATCCTTCCCCCACACACCTCTCCTGTCTTTCATTCTGTACTCTCTCTTGTATCTAAGATGTAATTCTAGGGCAAAAGGAAAGGGAGCTATTCATGGAGTGACACAGTGAAAGAAATGGAAGCCAATAGGGAAGAGCCAAGGTGGACACTATACCTAGCTCCACAGACAGGCTCTGAGATACAGCAAGGAATACACTCTGATTCCCCACCAGAGCCACTCATCATTAAAACTATAACAGAGAATTTCCAATAAAGAACTGATGTTATATTAATAGAAAACTACCCCACAAAACCTAATGCAAATCAGTGGAGTGGTCAACCACTGAAAAAAGAAGATATTCTCTGAATTAGTTAATAAAGTGAATTCAGGGACCCAAGAAATTTAATTCTTAACTTGCCACTGCAAGCAGGTGGTCCAAAAAAGGGGCAATGCTGGTCTACAGATCCCTTAAGCTTTAGCACATCTGCATCCTGGAAGCTGGAGCCATGCCAGTCAAAACTGGAAAGTAAGTACCAAACCTCATCTGTCTATACTTCATGCTTCCCCCAGATAATGGGCAAGAAAACAAGAATTTATTAAGTATCTATTATATGCTTTTTATAAACATCATCTCATTTGATCTTTATAATCCTGGGAGACATACTATTATTATCCCCATTTTACAATTGAAGAAACTGAGGCAGATGGAGCTTAAGCGACTTTTCCGAGGTCACAGAGCTAGTGAACATCTAGTGAATTTGGACTTAGGTCTGACTGACTCAAAGTCTTTCTTTCAACATATTGTGTGGCTTGTCTAGCTTCTAATATAATATGTATTATATATTCTGGAGAGACTCTGATAGACAAAAATCTAAACATCTCTAGGGTGAAGCAGAAAGTTAGTTCTTTAGTTTATCAAAATAATTACCAGGCAATTCTTTCCTTTTAATGATCTGCTCCATGAAAAGGTAAAAATTATTCAATTTACACACAATTTTTGAGGAATATTTCTAATGAGTAAGATTAGGTTCCTTTTTATGGCGGTGACCAAAAGTCTTGGTTGCCATCTTGGTATAGGAGAACTTAAGCCCTTCAGATTTCAGTTTCCTGATCTGCAAAATGAGGGGACTGGACTGCATTCCAAAATATTTATGAACCATGTAGAGAGCCAGTCTGCCAATCAACCATGGGGAAGGGACAACAAGTCACAGTAGTCCCTTCTTTAAGGGAAGAAAATCAAAGGTGAATTCAATAAGGAATCACAGTTTCATCAAATAATATTTATCATCAGCAATAATAATAGAACATCCACAATCAATGCCTACAAATATACAATAAATAGCCACCCTAATAATGACTACTAAAATGGAATCTGTATTGAATTTGAGAGTGAAGAATTACTCTAAAAATAGTCCACTTCATGCCTCTTCAGGATCTTGTTCTGCTTTTTGAAAAATTCCTGATTATTACTGATGTTAAATTAGGACTCAGCATCTGGACTCAGCATCTGAAGAAGAAGCTAGGGAACAAGGAGAAAGGCATAGATTACCCACTCTTTGTCAAACCCAAACAATACTTCCTTGTCCCACCAGCTCAGGAGCCTGTCCTCTCACAATGTCAGGGATGGACTGAGTGCTTGCCCAGCTGAGTTTGATCAGATGAGTCCCCAAGCTCCCCAGGCAGGGAATCAGGAAGGCTTCTCACTGAGGGTTCAGAAAGGATACTCCTATGGGTCCTCCCACAGCACTTACTGTTGTACTAATACAATAAATGCACTTATCATGGAATACTGTGTATTACAGATATTATGTCTCTTTCCTACTAGCTTGTAAACTTCATGAAGGTGAGAATTGGGTCTTTTTTCTCCTTTCCCTCATACATTGTCCTGAATCCAGAGGGAACATGATACAGATTGAAGAGTATTGATTTAGAGGTGGAAGGGACATCCAGTCCAAATCCTTCATTTGATAAATACAAAAAACTGAAGCAACCTTGCCTGGGATCACACAGCTTCTAGGATACAATTTGAAATTCAAGTGTTTGTGATGGCAAATCTAATGTTCACATCTTTATACCTCACTAATTAGTTAGGTGATACTAGGCAAGTCACATCGCCTCTCTGGGAAATTAGGACCTAATTCCCAGGGTTGATGTGAGGATCAAAAAAAATTAATTGTAAAGTATGTAGCATAGTACCTGGTACATAGTAGGTATTTAATGAATGTTTATTCTCTTCCCTGCCCCCTTTACTATCTCTTTGTTGATTTTAGACTTTTTCAATGTATGATTTAATTTTGCCAAAATGATATTTTCCTTTGGTTATGGGGTGTTGACTCTCTGGAAAAGAAAGATCTAATTGGGAAATATAGGTGTTATAAAAACAAAAGATATCAATAAGTATTTATAAATAAATGATAATAACATTCATATTAAATGAATGAGGTGATAGTGATTAGTCTCAATTTTTAAACAAGCATTTATTAAGTCCTTATTGTGGCAACATAGGACAACAAAGACAAAAATGCTAATGACCTTTCTCTTGAGAAGCTCATGAAATATAAAACAAATTAGTATCAAATAATCGTAAGAAGAAATTCCAAACTAGCTGTTGAAAAAGGCTCCCATAGAAGATGGAACCTATCCTGAGTCTCCCAGAAAGCTTACACTTCTAAGAGGTGGAAGAAAGGTGGGAGAGAAACAGTACATGATATCTGGGGAGTGAGCGAGTTGGGGGGTGTGGCCTTGTGGGCCAGTCTGGCTGAGCCAGAGAGTTTGGGAAGGATTTGCAAAGGAAGGAATAAAAAAGTAAGTCTTCCTGGCCAGGAAATGGGTAGCTCTTAGATATTTCAGCAGGATCTATTTTATCTGGGGCTATCTACAAGGTAAGGATTCAGAAAGTCAGGGAGCCTCTTTACCCCACGTGCAAAGAACTTCGAGTTTCTTCACTTTAGTTAAAATAAGGGGCTTCATCTCCAGTCACAGAGCAGACAACTGTCACTTTCCCTTTTCTCCTGGTCCCAAGTTACCTTTCCAGATGTATTACATAGGACTCTCTATGTTCTCAATGATCTAGCTAAAATGACCTCCTTGCAATTCCTCCCATAGGACATTCCGTCTTCCACTTCCACACCTTTACTCAAAATATTTAACATGTATTGGTCAACCTGCCATCTGGGGGAAGGGGTGGGGGGAAGGAGGGGAAAAATTGGAACAAAAAGCTTGGCAATTGTCAATGTTGAAAAATTGCCCATGCATATAACTTGTAAATAAAAAGCTATAAGAAAAAAATTTTTAAAGCTTATTGGTGAATTAATTGGTGGAGATTACTTTAAATCAGATAACTTTCTAACAATGACTGAACTTCCATAGGGAAGTAGCAGGATTGGGAGGAAGAATGGCAGGAAATGGAATGAAGGGGAAAGAGTGGAAAAATATCCAAGTTAAGATGGGTGAGATTTCCCTGCTGCCCTCTCTAGCCTTCTCCTCTCCCTTTAGCCCATTTACTCACCGAAAAACTGAGACCACGATCATTACAAGACCGTAAAAAGAGCCAATGACAAGCCCAGGAGAAAGGAAAAACAGCCCGTTGCTCTCCTGCTCCTGCTCCTCCTCCAGGACCTGAGGCGCAGTCACTTGTAGCTGAGCCTGAATCATCTGCCACCTGTGGAGTCGCTCATCATTGCAACAGATGCGCCATTGGTGGTAGAAGATCCGGAAGCCCCCGGAGATACAGCCTGTCGTGCAGACAAAAGGAAGCAATTTCCCCAAAAAGTAGAAGATCGGGGTCCCCAGGCAAGGGGATGAGGGGCCCAAGAACTTCCCAACAGCAGATGGCATTTCTCGATTCACTAGGTAGGTCCACACCCAGCCCAGGATAGATGCTCATGTACCCCATTATTATTATCATTGTTAGCCCTAATGGGAGAAAAACTGTCTTCTCTCATCCCCTGAACCAACCCTAAAGACATGCTCCCATTGGCTATATCTCTTCCTCACCTGGTCTCCTGCCTGATTCCATCACAGAATCACAAGCTTAGCGAAGGATGGGACCAAAAAGACCATTGAGTCCAATCCTTTTATTCTAAAGATAAGAAACATTGTAAGCATTTAAGAAATGCTTATTGGTGGATTGATTGGTGGAGATTACTTTAAATCAGATAGTTTTGTAACAATGATTGAACTTCCAGAGGAAAGTATCAGGGCTGGGAAGAGGAATGGCAGGGAGTGGAATGAAAGGGAAAGGATGGGAGAACATCCAAGAGAAGATGGATGAGACCTCCCTGCATCCCTCTCTTTTTATTGGGGGTTCAATACTTTTACTCTAAAGATAAGGGAGCTTTACCCACAGAGAAGTTCATCAATTCACTAAGCGAGAAAGCATCTGAGATGGTATCTGGCCCATAGCCCTCCCGACTCCAAGTCAGGAAGCTCTGGCCTCAGGACACAACTGCCTCTTCCTCGATCCAAGCAAAGAATTTCATGGCTGTATCCCCCAGCACCTAGCACAAAGGCCTGAACATAGCTGGGACATTTTATATATATATAGTTGTTGATAAAATTGAATAATAACTTCTCTGGACCTCAATTTCCTCATCTTTAAAATGGAATAAATAATTCTTATACTTCCAACTTCACAAGGTTGTAGCAAGGACATCACTATAGAAATTATTTTTTTAAATTTCATAGACATAGTCACTCGGGGAGATAGATGGATAGAAAGGATTCAAGACTTATATATCCCCTTCCCCTCTCCAGTAGAGAGGAGGAAGCTTTCTCTTTTTTTCTTTCTTTTCTTTCTTTCTCCCTTCTTTCCTTTCTTTCTTACTCTTTTCCTCTCTGTTTTTACAGGATGAAGTAGCTGGCATATAACAGATACTTAATAAGTCAATCAATCATTGAATATGTATTAAGAACTACTATATGTCAACCTGCTTGCTGACCTGAATTGAAACAAAAGAAACCTTGGAGATTTTATTATTATTAGAGATTATATAATGCCATTCCTTCATTTTGTAATTTTATATCTAAAGAAGCTAAATCCTAGCAAGGTCCATGGTAACACAAGGAAATGTAAAAGAGAGAGAGAGAGAGAGAGAGAGAGAGAGAGAGAGAGAGAGAGAGAGAGACAAAGAAACAGAAACAGATAGACAGATGGAAAGACAGAAAAATAGAGATAGAAAAAGGAAGAAAGGAAGAATAGAGAAAGAAAGGAAAGAATAAAGAGAGGGAGGGAGACATAGAAAGAGAAAGACAGAGAAAACATTTCTGTAACACTTTACAATTTACAAAGGACTTTCTTCTGGAAAACCTTTTAAAAGTAGGATAATATAGGTAGGTAAATTAGAATAATAGTAGTAGAGAATAATAATAAAGTAGATCTTAACAGGCCCATTTTACAGATGAAGAAACTGAGAAGTGAAGTAATAAAGCAAAAATAATCCAGCTAGTAAACAGAACTGGGCCTAGAGCTTAGGTTTCTTAGTTTGTATAACACTTGGCTAAAAAGGTTATAGTCAAAAGAAAGAATCTATAAACTAGAAGCAGTTTAAGATGTGGTATAAAGTACTTTTTTGCCAATGGAGATGCTTTTAAGACCTTTCAATTATCAAGATTTATTCATTTATTTCTTCCCGTGTTTAGCTGAGCATGGGGGCAGCTAGCTAGCTCAGTGAATAGAGCACTGGGCTTAGAATCAGGAAAACCTGAGTTCAAATCCAGCCTCAGACACTTACTAGCTGTGCGACCCTGGGCAAGTCACTTAATCCTGTTTACCTTCATCCACTGGAGAAAGAAATGACAAACCCCTCCAGTATCTTTGCCATGAAAACCTTGTGACTGGTATGATCCATGAAGTCACGAAGAGTCAGACAGGACATCCTGAGGAGTTAAGTCCTCTCATTTCTCCTGTCTCCTGAACAAAGTCTGAAATTCGCTGAACAAAATTAACTCTTTGGCAAGCCTGTTTGTCCTTGTAGCATTGAAACTGAGACCCAGTGTGTTGTCCCTTCGTTGTGAAGGAAGCTCCCCCAGTTCAACTGGCCCTAGAGCTGGGCCTTGAAAAACTGACAAGAATCCAGCCAGCTCAAGGGAGAGAAAGCTCCCAGAAAAAGAAGGCATATTTATTAGGGAAAAGAAACAGAGACCAGAATTAGAGAAATAAGGCAGGAGAAGCATCATTGCAGAGAGAAAGCAGTAGATCAGACCCACCTACAGGAAAGGGAGGCACAATAAATGCAGACTAGGTGCCTTGGAAAGAGATCTATATATTCACATTCCACCTCCTCCTCCTCCACCTCCAGGAAAGAAAGAGCCAAGGCTTAAAGAGGAATAAGAATGCATCCTTTTGCTGGTACTGTGAGTCACGTGGACCCTAGTGGTCTCTTGGGTATTACTAGTGGACAATTTCTCCTGCTTGTTTATGAGCTTAGGTACCACACTATGCCTTTTCTGTCGACCTGAATAAAATATGTCCTATATTTAAAGTCTTGTTATGCTTAGTACTGAGTTAGCAGGAAGACTAAAGGCCCTTTCGTTCCCCTTTTCTGTAGAGACCTTGCCAGGAGTCAAATTCCATTGTTCTCTAGGGGAAAAGGCAGAAGGGGCATGAACTAAAAGAGTTTTGTTAGAGAAGGCTTCGAGATTGAACCCCATCTGTATGAGAGAACCTCAAGGGCCTCAGTTCTTGACCACAGATTACATGTATACGGTCAAGCCAGGTCAACTTGCATAATTTGTCCATAATGAAGCTAAATGCCATCTGTCTCTATTCCCACATGCTGAGACTCCTTTTCACCCCATCTTTTCCAGACTGAAAACATACCCGCTGCCAAAAGGCCTCTAAGGGTGTGTTCAAAATTCATGAAAAATTAAGGCATCCAAAAGTAGTACATAAGAAAAGAGCAGAACAAATTAGAAAACTATTTGGGGGCCACATTTTTCCCCATCAAGCTGAAGCAAATAGTCAATTCATTGAGAGCAGGAACCAAGTGGCAGACATATAATAAATACTAGTAAATTTATTGGATAGATGGACATTTGGATGGATGAATGGATGGATGGATAGGTGCATAGATTGAAAGAGGGAGGGATAAATGGATGGATGAATGAGGGGGAGGATTCCACAGTAAGTAAAATTCTAACATCCTTCCCATTCAATTAAATTCAAATATTTATCATACCACTGCTATGTGTAAAACACAGTGCTAAATCTTAAGAATGCAATCATAGAAATTAAAAACTGTCCCTGAAGGATCTGAGTTCAAATTTGACTTCAGACACTTAATACTTCCTAGTTGTGTGACCCTGGGCAAGTCACTAAACCCTAATTACCTCAGCAAAAAATAAAATAAAAAAACTGCCCCTAGCCTGAATAAGCTTGCATTGATGAGGAAAGATATAATATGTAAAAATAAATAAATAAATAAGTGAACAGGAAAACATAAGAGTCTCTAAGGAACCATCAATAGCTATTTGGATCAGGAAAAGTTTTCCATAGGGAATGACAACTGAGCTTGAAGGGAGCTGAGGATTCCAAGAGGCAGAAATAAGGAAGGAGTTCATTCTACTTGGTCCAGTGGATACAGCATTAGACTTAGAGTTGGGAGGATTTGAGTTCAAATCTGGTCTCAGAAATTTACTAATTGTATGATTCTGAGCAAGTCATTTAACTTCTGTTTATCTCAGTTTCCCCATCTGTAAAATGGGGGGATAATAAAGTACTTACCTTCTAGGCTTTGTTGTGAGAATCAAATAAGATAATAGCTGTAAAGTGCTTTGCAAACCTTAAAGCATTATATAAATGCTAGTCATTTTTACCATTACTATTATTATTATGAAAGGGAATCAGGGGATTCCTGTGCAAATGCAAAAATGAAACACAGAAAGCTGAGTTCTTTCCATCAGTGGTTGAGAGAGCAGGTAGGAAAGCAGGTTTCACTTACTTTTGGTCCATATGAAATCTGGTGTGGTCTTATGGGTCTAAAAGAGGAAAATAAATGGGAAAAAAATTTATATTGCACCTGTTGTGTACCAGAAACTAGTCTAAGTACTTTATAGTTATTTCATTGAATCCTCTTAATAGTCCTGAACAATAAGTGCTCCTTTTACAGTTGTGGAAATAGAAGCAGCTGTTAAGTGACTTCCAGGGCCACCCAGCTAGTAAGTATCTGAGACTGGATCTGAAATCTTGACATCAGGCCTAGGACCCTATCCACTGCACTACCTGGCCGATTGAAACTTGGTCTAATATAAACTCATCAAGTGATAGATCCATAAGGAAAGGATGGTCCCCTACAAGTTGAGAATTTAGAATCTCAGGAAATGTAGAATGGTAACAGAGCACAGATCAACTACTTCTGCAAGAGGGAGCTTCTGGTTATAATTTGCTTTAATCCTTGAAGCAGAATGAGACCTATTTTCCCTAGTCATAGGAGGGAACAAGAGATGCTCTGAAAATTTCATGATAGAATTGGCAAAGAAAAGCACTATGATTCCTCCAGACATTCAGGGAGAATGGAAGGCTAAGTACTAAACAGACTCCCTCTGTTCTAAGGCTACCATCTCTTAAAGCTGGCAGAGAGATGGTACAGCGGACAACAGCCGGTCCTAGAATCAGGAGGACCTGAGTTAAATCTGCCCTCAGACACTAGATGCTTACTAACTGGATGACTCTGGGTAAATCACTCAATCCCAATTGCCACGAAGGAAAGGCTGGAAAAAAATTAGAAGTATAAAAAACAGAGCATGGCAAACTGAGATGGTGACACTGGGCCCCAGTCTCATGTATGTGGTAAAGAATCAAAAGAGCAGAAGTACCACTGATGCAGCAACCAAGTTCTTAAGCCATATCATGGCACATAGGATCATATATTTAAAGATGAGAGAGAGTTTAGGAGTTGTCCAGTCTAATTTTTACACATAAGGAAACTGAGCCACAGAAAGACACAAAATCACTCATGTACTAAGTGCCCAAGGCACGATTTGAACCCAGGGCTTCCCTGACCACAAGTTCAAAATATTAACTAGTATACCATGCTATGTGTCTCAAGAAAAAAAAAAAAAGGGAAGATTCTTTCTTTTTATCTAAACCTCTCCATATAATCAGCACATAAACTTCAAAATCACCTCATCAATGAAGATGCTTCTTAGAGAAAATAAGATCCCCAAAGTGGGAGAAGGGACCTTCGAACACATATTAGACCATAGAACACTAAATATAAAATGTCAGAGCTAGAAAGGACTTAGAAGTATCCAAACTTTTAAATTTATACAGACCTCTCAGTATATGTTACTTTGAATGTACTCCTTCATATATGAGGGTTTTATTATTTATTTATAGAGTATATACATCTACTACTAAATGATTCCTTCTAACCATTCCAAGACTTCCTTGGGGTGATCTGGGGAACAGAGGGCAAGTATACTGGGGTGGGAAAGAGAAATTTTCCCAGAAGCACTTGCAGCTACTCCTGTAGGTGAGATTCAACATTTAGGTCATATTATTATTATTATTAGGTCATATCATATTAATAGCCCAGACAGAAGGGAGGAGATTGGTAATTATAAGGCAGCAAGAGGGGGAAAGCAAGGGAATGTTGAGGTGTAGTGGGTGAAGAAGGGTCAGTATGGTTCTGTTAGAGATGTTTCATGACTGGTCACGGTGACACAGATAAAGACCTATACCTAGGACATGAGAATCTAAAATATTAGAGTCAAAGGACCCCAAACTTTTAATTTTCCATTCTCTCTCCTTCATCTATGTCTTACCTTCTTTAGGACTTTATGAAAACATTACTTGGGAAAGGAGAAGACCATTAAGTGTCCCCCAGCTCTCCAAGGGTAAGTCAACTATGAAAAATTGTTTCATGGTGGTTGTCTCCTCCAATGTTCTGCTTTCTAAACTTCACTCCAATCTACTGGGGAATTAGGAGCAATTCAATGCTTTATCCTCCACTAGCTGCCTAATTCCCAAATTCTGCAGCTACTTTCCTCACCAGCTCACCATGGTCTCCATTACTATCCATTGTCCAAGTCCAACATCCTGCCCTCACTCTGCCCCCCATGCAACTCTCAGGTTAAAACAAAGTCTTTTACCTTCCCTGGGAACCTGACAGATCGAGGCACCCAATAAGGGAATGTAGCAAGGTCTCTTGGAACAGGGAGTTGCCCCCCAAAGGTGTGACAGGCACAGGTACAAGTCCTGGGACTTTTTGGGTAACACGATTGAAATTTTTTCCGGACCTATTTGAGTTGAAAAAAAAAACATTTAAAGGAATTGTTTATGACATGAAAGAAGAGAAAGACTATAAAAGACAACTAAGTTAAAACAAAAAAACAAACAAACAAATCTGAGGAGCCTCCAGTCCATTTTTTTCTTTTTTGGGGGAAAATTTGTTCCAAGTCGCACAGGTCAAAATTGCAGTACTGTGAATTGAACCCAGGTCTTTGTGGACATAAAATATGGTATCCTGGTCACTGTAAAACTCAGAATTACCAAGTGTGGGACAGTACAAAGAGCACTGAGGGCAAAAAAACATAGATACAAAGTCCTGACTCTGATGACTATCCACTAAATAATACCGTAGTGCTCAGAGCACATTGAACGCTCATCTCCCCGAGTTCAAATCTGCCCTCAGATAATTACCAACTGTGTGGCCCTAAGCAAGTCACTTAACTCTGTTTACCTCAGTTTCCTCATCTGTAAAATGAGCTGGAGAAGGAAATGGCAAATCAGTCTAGTATCTTTGTCAAGAAAACCCTAAATGGAGTCACAAAGAGTCAGATGTGACTGCAATAAATGAATAACACCAACAATGTGCAAAATACCATATGGTGAGTATTAGGGACACAAAGACAAAACAAAAATGTTTGGAAAGAAACAAACATTTATTAAGCACCTATGTGCCAGACTCTCTGCTAAGCACTTTACAAATACTACCTCATTTGTCTCTTATAATAACCCTAAGATGTAAGTGCTCTTATTATCCCTCAGCTTTGACAGCTGAGTAAACTGAGGCAAAATGATTTACCGATGGTCACACTTAGTTAAATGTCTGATACAGCATTCAAACTCAGTGTTCTTAATTACAGGTTCAGTGCTCTAACTACTGCCCTACCTAGTAACATCAAGAAGCTTAAATAAAGACTTCCAGGGATTGTGAGTTGATAACTTCAACTTCACCACCTTTGTTGTCAGGAAGGGTGAATCTATTCCAACCTGTAGAGTTTTAATCAGGAAGACTTTCAATCAACTGATTCTTACATTTTTTAACATAGGCAATTATAGGAATTTTTTTGGTTTGGTTTGGCTAAATATTACAAGAGTTTTGTTTTTATTTTTTCTAGCAAGCACAGGGGGTAAGAGAGAGAGAGACAATAAAGTTTGTTACTTAATTTCAAAGAAATTCTAATGGAATTAAAGCTAGAAAGTCTACATAGCATGAGAGGAAGAGCACAAGGTTTGCGGCCAGTAGGTCCCAGATCTTCTTTTAGAAACCACGCAAGATTGGACAAAATCACTTAACATTCTTTAATGTCATTTCATATCCTGTTTCCTCATCTGTAAGATGAATCTCTGCCTAGTTGGCAAGGATATTAACTTGATCATAGATTTAGAGTTGGAAAGGATTTTATAAAATATGCAGAATACCCCTTCATTTAATTGTGAGTTTAGAATAAGAAAGTGGATCTGAAAGAGTTTTGAAAATCACAGAACTCTTTGAAAATGTAAGAAGAAATTATGAACTCCTTTTCACTCATTCTATAATTTCAGTCAAACTGGACCAGTCACTGCACCCTAATCTTGTCTTGCCTTTGCATATTCTCAAAGGCAAGCAGTCCTTCATGTCCCAGGAAAGTACTTCCTCTTATTTCCACTGACTGAAATCCTTTTCTTCCTTCAAGACCCAGCTCAAGTGCCACCTCCTCCTTGAAGTCCATCCTAATCCTTCCAAGTGCAAATGTCCTTCTCTTTCTGAGTGGAGCCTTATGTTGGAATAGTCCTTTGTCCCTAACATCCATTGTGACATCCCTTACATGTGTGCACGTTTCATCCCCCTTCTCAGATCGTAAGCTAGTTCCTTGAGAGATGGGACCTTGTGAGTCTGTTTTTTACCTTTGTACCCTCAGCACCTAGCACAGTGTCTTGCCTGTATTTCTGGTGTAGCCCATACCTGTTACTTCAACCATGAAGGAAATTACCAGCTTAGATCAACAACTATTCTACAGCAGTTAGCTTTAGAGATTTGTTTGAGTCAGTGATGGCTCGCCAACTTTCTTAGGGTTATGAAAGTAGTAAAAGTGTCGAAGAAAGAACTTGAAGTGAATACTTGCTGGATCCCAGGCTGTCTCTACAACCACTATAACCTGATGAATTCCATACCTTGAATGTAGTAAGAACTTTATTAAAGCTTTGTTTCAATATACTGAAGAACATGACCCCCACATAAAGTCATAGCATGTAACAGACCCTAAGGGACACTCAGAACTTTCCACACATTTTCTTTCCAGACCCAACTAGGAAGATTCCAGACAACTTCAGACTGGAAGCAAACCTTTAGCAAAGAAAATCTCAGTATCCAAATTTCCAGGTCACCTAAGCAAAAAGGAAGAGGATTTAGCATTTCTTCCTATCTCTTTAGACCTCTCATATTTCTCCAAATAGGAATTACTTACAAGAGATAAAGCAGTTTTAGTCATCCATATGGTTTGGGCCTAATGAACTACCTAAATGAGCTAACAGCAGAAAAAGCTGACCCCTATAGCCCATGATGAATCTCTCAGCATCATCCCTATCTCCACCTCCCACCCTGCTCTTCTAACAGGCTATGCAAGCCAATCCAGCAGTTTACAATGAGGGAGAGACAGGGACAAGAGGGAGAGAATGCAAAATAAGAAACTTGTTCAGTCTGGAAAAACAGCATGGCACTAATCTGTGCTGCAATATCCAGAAAAAAATGAGGAAAGGAAATACAAATAACACAAGACTAGTCTGTATTCACCAAAAACAGTAGGAGGGACTGGAATTATATGTCCTGGAGAGCAAAGGAGTTCAATTTGCAACCCAAGATGACATGTTTGGCAAAGATGAAACTAACCATTAGTGAAAAAGATGTATGTTCAATAAAAATTTCCTATCTCTACCAACCCTGGTCATCATCACTACCGTTTGCACTTAGGATCATTAATCATATTTACAAACTTATTTCTAGATCTGGAAGGAACGTCTGAGTCTATCTGATAACACTTCTCTCTCTCTTCACAAATGAAGAAACTAAGGTCCAGGTAAATTAAATGATTTGACCAATGTTATAGGTTATAAATTCAGAAATTTTTAACCTAAATCTTCTGCCTCTAGATTTTGTCTTCTTTTTAGTAACCTTGCCTCTTACTTCTACAATCACCTCAACCACATTTTCTCTATTTCTAGTCACCTACCAGCTTCTGGGGTCTCAGGGACCGAGGGACCCAGTAAGGGAGGTTTGCTTCATCCCTGGGCACAGGTAAGAAGCCTCCAAAGTTGAGCTGTCGAGAGGAACACTGACAACACGGTGGCACTTGGTAAAAACTATCATTGTTTGAGTCATCCTGGTTGAGCCAAGAAAAGAGAAAGACATGAAGATGGGGTCAGATATGGATCTTAAATCCTAATCTTGGCCAGAACAGAAAACCAATCTGGACCATGAAGCTAAATTCAACCAACAAGAGAAACAGACAGTCTCTGTAGTGATGGATGTTGTGTTGAGTCACACTGAAACTCATTCATACAAAGGCGAACACATGAGCCATAGCTAATATTTTAAGGTAACTTTATCTCCAATATTCCCCACCTGAATTCTTCTCTCTAGCTATACTGAATTACTCTCCGTTTGTCCCCACAAAATCCATATTGTGCTTTCTCATATACTCTTTCCTCACTTTCATCTCTTAGATTCCCTGGATCAGTTCCATTACAGATGACCTTTCCCATTCCACCCTCCACCTCACCCCCAGCTTTATACTTTTGGTTAGCAATATGAAAATACTAGAAGTCCAAGACTTCAGGGACCCAAGAGAAATCTTTTGAAAGTTAATTATCAGGGGCAGCTAGGTGGCGCAGTGGATAGAGCACCAGCCTTGAATTCAGAAGGACCCGAGTTCAAATCTGGTCTCAGACACTTAACACTTCCTAGCTGTGTGACCCTGGGCAAGTCACTTAACCCTGGCCTCAAAAAAAAAAAAAAATAAAAATAAAAATTAAAAAAAAGAAAGTTAATTATCAGGGGCAGCTAGGTGGCGCAGGGGATAGAGCACCAGCCTTGAATTCAGGAGGACCAAGTTCAAATCTGGTTTCAGACACTTAACACTTCCTAGTTGTGTGACCCTGGGCAAGTCACTTAACCCCAGCCTCAGAGGAAAAAAAAAAAAAAAAGTTAATTATCAGAGAAAAAAAAGAATTAGTGTTTTGTACAAGAAGAAAATAAACCCAGTGTACAAATTTCATATCAGCAACATGATAAATGATGGATATTGTATTACAAGTCATTGTTTTTTTAAGGTCTTCAATTTCATTCTTGCTAATAATTTTGCTATCCAGAGAAAAAAAAGAATTAGTGTTTTGTACAAGAAGAAAATAAACCCAGTGTACAAATTTCATATCAGCAACATGATAAATGATGGATATTGTATTACAAGTCATTGTTTTTTTAAGGTCTTCAATTTCATTCTTGCTAATAATTTTGCTATCAGCTGTAATGACAACAGATTAGGTAATTTGTTTGTTGGCATAAGAAATTTGTCAGAGAAAGGACAGTTTTATTGGATCCCAATGTCCATATTATCTATCCATCAATTAATCTTTTAACTATAATCAACATGGTGACCTATTGGCACCAGAGTTGCCAATAACTTAGGGTTATTTTTTTAAATTGTTTTTCAACATCTTAAAAGTGTTTCACCATTTAAAAAAAAAAAAACATGATAAGGTTATTCTAATAGCCATCTGCCAGCTTAAATTTTGTTTTATATGAAATTATAGCTTATTATAGCTATTGTAGACACACACATATATACAAACATCCACAGTCATATTTATGTATATATTTATATATGTACAATATATATGTCTAATATACAAACTTGTATATGTGTATATGTGTTTAATGTCTTATGGTGTGTACATACATATATATACATGTGTACATTATTATGAAAATATTTCAAGGATTCTTTCAGAATATCCTCTGTGAATATGTATTTATGCACATACATGCATGTTTTGTCCCCATAGTTAGGATGTAAACTCCTTGAGAGCAAGCATTGTTTCACTTTTGCCTTTCTATCCCCAGAATCTAGCATAATGCCTGGCATAGAAGAGGTGTTTAATAAATGCTTACTAATTGGTTCCCACTTTTAGCCTATCACACACAACTTCTCCCTCCCTAGAAGGCTGTCCTCAAGACCCAGTGGCACAATATAGTTGAAAGAATATGGGTACTAGCTCTAAAGACTTTTGCTTACTATTAATCCAATTAATACTTCAATCCAATTAAATACTTAGTAAGCACCTACTGTGTGCAAGTTACTATGCCAGTTACTGGAGGAAAAAAAGAAAAAAGTGTTTTTAGGACTCACCATACTACAGAGTTTAAATTTTACTCTGGAAATACAATGTAAACATAAGCAAATACAAAGTAACAGGACTAATCACAAAATAATAACTGCATCAGGAAAGGCTCCATGTAAAATGAGCCTGACTTACGTTCTAAAAGAAGCTAAGGACTCTAGGAGGAGGTGCTGAGGCAAAAAACAGATACTCCAGCTATGGGGGCTACTGGTGCAAATGGAGATGGAAGATGGAATGTCATGTTATTTTAACTAGAATGGAGTTTGGAAATGGAAATAATATAGCATAAAACTAGAAAGGTATAAGGGAGCCAAATTGATGAAGGTCTTGAATGCCAAACTAAGAAATGTGTATCTAATACTAGGGACAATAAAGATCTAGGAAGCCATAGAATGATGGTGAAGAGGGCAAAAAGGAGGAAGTAATATGGTCAGTTCTTGTGTCTTAGGAATATTAATTTGACAGCTATATGGAGGATAGAATAGGGAAAAAGTCAGAAGGCAGGAAGACCAATTAAGCTATTAATTCAGACAAAATACAATGAACTCAAGGAAAAGCTGTGTACGATGAAGGAATAGATGTAGTGAAACTGTGGGGATATGATGGACAATATTCAGTGACTGATTGGCAGGAGAGGTGAGTAAGCAGAAAGAGTCAAGATGTTTCCAAATTTGTGCATGCTCGTAACTGGAAGAGTAATGGTATTCTCAAACAGAAATTGTGATGTTTGAAGGCACTATGGATCTTAGTGGGAATACAGTGAGTTCTGTTTGGGGCATGTTGACTTCAAGGTCCCCATGTGACATCCAAATGACTCTCAGTCACAGAGATTTCTCCTCTTTTTTGGAACCAGCATGGCACAGTGTAAAGAACATTCACTAGCTCTCTAGTCAGAGGACACCTGAGCTCAAAATGCACCTCTGACACTGATGAAGCAAGTAATCTTGAACAAATCATTTAATGTCTCTCTGTCTCAATTTCTTCATCTGTAAAATGAAGAGGGTGAGCTGGATGACCTCTAAGTTCCTCCTTCCAGCTCCAATGAAATCTATGATCCTATGCAATTCTCATAGGACAGCCTAGGACATTCTTTGGGCAATTAATCAAAGGCTTGGACTGATTGTTTCAGGTTATCATGCTTGTTGATTGACTAACTAAAGACAGGGGCATCTCCTCCCCATCTCTCTCTCTTTTCTCTCTCTCTCTCCCCTTTCTCCCTCTCCCTCTCCCTCTCTCAATAATGCTGTAGTATTACTGAGTATTGCTTTTCACAAAAGGAAGATTAAATAACTATTTAGAGGCCCATTCATTCCTCCTCCCTTCAGCTGAAGATTATGCCCTTACCTTCCCCTCAAAAAAATTCCCAAAAGCAGTTGCATCCTGAACTATTAGCAGTCAGCAGTTGCATCCTGAACTATTAGCAGTCTGATTGAATCATGGAGGTCTGAGTCAGTGAACAGATACTGAAGAAATATACAGATGGTTTTGACATTTTTTTTCCTTGAAGGGCCCAAATTCCCTGATGGAAGACAGAATCAGGATTGAGATGAGTTAACCCCTTTTCCTTTTTCTCCCTCACCTTAAAGTCTATGGATTTCACTTCTGACTTCAAGTTTCGAGGTTCCTTTTTCCTAGATAAGAACAAAAGGAAGTCCTTAGAACATATAAGGTTTCTTATGTCAGGGGATGCTGAATGCAGGAAGTTAGGACAATAGGCTTAAGGAGGCTCACCTAAGAGGCCGGAGTATGCAGTCCAGCAACTAGGCCCCAACAGGACCTCCTTCTGAGTCCAAAATGTCAAGGAGAAGATCAGAGGCTGGGAGTAGTGCCTGTGTGTGAGTGTGTGGAGGCAAAGTTGTGAGCTTGTGTGTGTACATGAGTGTGTGTGTGTGTGTGTGTGTGTGTGTGTGTGTGTGTGTGTGTGATCCAGATGTGAATATAGCATTTGAGTGTGACCATTTGGGGAAGAGATTCTTAACCTATTTTTATATCATGGATGCCTTTGGTAATTTGGGAAAACTATGAACTCCTCAGAATAATGTTTGTGGATTGTTTTGTATAATAGTATTTTATTTTTCCAAATAAATGCAAAAATAGCTTTCAACATAAAAATAACATTTCAACATCAACATGCAAAACCTTGTGTTCCAAATGTTTCTCTCTCTCACCCTTCCCTAAAGATAGCAAGCAATCCATTATAGGTAAAACATGCAATTCTTCTAAATATACAGAATAATGTTTAAAAAAAAAATAGGATTACAAAGGAAACCAATTATGTTGAAACATAACCATCAAAAAAATTGCTTTTTTCCCCCCAAAGACCCCAGGCTAAAAACTTCACTTAGAGGAAAAGTTATTTGGTATTCCAACGAGAAATTGGTGCTAGGTTTACTTCAACAGAACTGGATTCCAATACCAGTCCTTCTGAATTCCTCCCTGTGCATGCACATTGGCTTCAGTGAGCTTATATAAGATGAAGGAGTTCAAATACATGATCTTCTCAGGCTCTTTTGACTAAATCTTATGACTTCATATTCTAAATTCCTGCACATATGTATGCACTTACACACATACACATGTGCACGTTCACATACATGCATGTATATAACACTTTGCTATGATGGACAAAAGAAAGCTACCTACCAAATTATGGACCTGTTGTCACGATCCCAATCTGGCTGTCTCTGTTCTGGAAAAGAAAAAGGAAGAAAGAATGTTGTCCCATTCTCTCCTCTAGTAACATAGGAGGTGAGGATAAGGGGTTATGGGAATGAACATTTCACAAGAGATGAAATGGTGACTTTAGGGAAAGTTTGTATTTCTTAAGAACTTCAGGGATTTAAAAATAAATAATCACCACTTAGCAGTTGAAATCAGAAAAACCCCATAAAGTCAATAACATGTTACTTTTATGTTACTACTCAAAAGTCCTAATCCTTTTCTCTTTCTTTTCAGGACAAGAATTCTTAACTTCAGATCCATGAACTTGTTTTAATAACTGCCTTTTAAATGAATTTGTTTTCTTTGAAATCCTCTGTATTCTATTTTATGATTTATTTTAATAAAATTCTTTGCATTTAATTTCATTATTTATTTATTATCTTAATAAAAACCTCTATTTATTTTATTATTATTTATTATTTATCTTCATTTCATTTTGTTGTTTTACCTTAATTAAAACCTCTACTTTATTATATTATTACTATTTATTATTTATCTTAATAAAATTCTCTGCATCTCATTTTATTATTTATTATTTACCTTAAGAAAAATTTCTACTTTATTTTATCATTATTATTTGTTATTCCTCTTAATGACATGCTCTGTCTTTTATTTTATTCATTTAATACATTTTATGCACTTAAACATATGATTATGCAAAAAGGTTCACTACCATAGGGTCTAGGACACAAACAAGGTTAAAAATGAGAGATCTGCAGTTAAAAAGAATTTTTCTTCTTGAAAAAGAATTCATCTAGTCCAATGCTTTTTTTTTTTTTTTTTTTTTTTTAACAAATGAAGCTGAGGTACAAATTCACAGCACTCATTCAAGCAAAGGCAGGATTTGGACCTACATCCTAGAGCCCAGGGCTTCTTAATTTTTTTCCATTTGTGACCCCTTTTCACCCAAGAAAATTTCATGTGATTCTGCCACTGTTTCTCTCTTCATCTCCTTTTTTCTCTAAAATTTGGATTATTGAACAAATTTAAGAAATAAGGATATTTCCATATAATCTAAGTAAACTGAAGGTGTGCCCACTATTTTAGCCAGATCTCCAAAGACATGATTTTTTTTTTAATTTCTTTTTTTTTTCCCTCTTGAGGCTGGGGTTAAGTGACTTGCCCAGGGTCACACAGCAAGGAAGTGTCAAGTGTCTGAGATCAACTTTGAACTCCGATCCTCCTGAATTCAGGGCTGGTGCTCTATCCACTGCGCCACCTAGCTGCCCCCAAAGACATGATTTTAAGCAAGCCTAAATATTTGCCCAAGTTGGAAATCTCAATCTTTATATGCTTTGAAAAAATAAAATTAAGAATTTTGCCATAAATCCATAGGTACATATAACTACGTTCTGACTTTCTACTTTCTTTTAATATACCACAACAAAAATTTGTCAGATTTCCAATTCTTATAATATACAATTCTTGGAGGAAGGTTTTTCCCCATTTATTAGCATATTATATTGAGATTTTCATTATGATTTTAAGTGCAAAAGATAACATTTGCAAGACAAACTATAATTTGCCCAAACTCTATTGGATAGCTCTAAGTCTACCCAGTCATGCCTAAATGTGTTAATTGTCAGTGCCCTACAGAGATATTTTCCTTGGAATAGTTAGAAGTGCTCCACTTTTGTATTTGCCTACAATCTCTGGGCTTCCCTTTTCTCAACAATAAAATAAGGGTTTAGACTAGAGAATCTCTGAAGCGGTAGCTCTCAAAGTATGTTCTGGGATGCACCTGAAGGTTCTGTAACAAGTTAAAACTGTTCAATACTGGGCCATTTAAATTTCTAGGATGGTAAATATTCATAGACATAACCTGCATAAACCAAAATTCAGGGGTGGTCTTCAATAATTTTAAAAATCTTAAAGACTCCTGAGATCAAAAAGTTTGAGAACCATTGCTCTAACATACCTCCTACTCTAAAATTCTACATCAAGGCCTTTTAATGAATGGAGCAGTTAAGATGGCACAGTGGATAGAGTGCCAAGCCAGAAGTCAGGAAACCCTGAATTCAAATCCAACTTTCAACACTATTGTGTGATCCCAGATAAGTTAACCTTATTTGCCTCAGTTTCCTCGTCTGTAAAATGAGCTGGAGAAGGAAATGACAAAACACTCCAAGTTTTTCCTTTGCCAAGGAAACCTCAACTGGGGTCAAGAAAAAGTGACACAAAATGAGTGAATAACTTGTAAGTGAGATAGACATAATTAGGGTATATTAGTTTCAGTAAAATCTTAAACCGTGATGTTTCAGGGGATATACCATCTTATTATTTTATGTAAAGCACAGTTCCAATTGACCCCCATTGAAATAAGCCAGTTCAACTTCCCCAGTCATGTGGGAAGGTTAGATGCAACCATCCTCACTCTCCATGCCCTCTAACTTTGTTTGGAAATGGCTCCAAATTCCCAAGGGACTTGGTGGTTTTCGGAGTTCAGTTTTCTCGGTCATAATGCCCTATACTTATTCTCAGTGTTCCAAAAGAACAAACAAGCTTAGCTAAGAAGCCACCCCTCTATTCCACTTTGACCACAACTTTGGGGTCATTTCCTCAAATGAGGATAAATGATAGACTGACTAAGGTCCATTCCAGTTCTCCCACTCTATAAATCTATTAGTCTCTATGTGTTGCAATAATCACACTAAGAAGTAAGATCTCCTAAGCATAAAAAGCCAAAGAAAATCTCCCATGGATAAATCTTCCACTGTAAACTTATTGCTCTTAATATGTTTGGTCTTTTATTTTTTTCCTAACAGAACTCCTCCTAGACATCTGGTATTTTTCTAATATCCTCTTCCTGTCACCCTGGCTGGCCACTAGATGTCTACAGACTGCCTGCTTGATTGCTTAAGTGACTAATGGACTGGACCCTTTCTACCCCTGACTATGTCTTCAGGAACTAAGTCACCAAGCTCCAAAGAGCAAGGAGGAATGGAAGACAGTAGACTAGAGCAGACCAGAAGACAGGAAACCTGGATTCTGTACACAGCTAACTTAGCTGTGTGAGCCTGACCAAGTCACCTCTCTTTCTGTGGAAAATTAAGACAATAGTTTAAGTCATCTCTAAGGTCCCTTCAGTTTTGAAATTCTTTGACTCTAGTGGACAATCCGTCTTTCCCATGTCGATCCAGGATATCTTACTTTGAGAGTGCAAACTTGACCTGCCAATGGGAAATGTAAAATGGAAAAGCATCTCCCATCTCTCCATCAGAAGAATATTTGGTCTTTTCAAAAGTTGGCCAATCTCAGGGCTGACATCTTCCAACAAAATCTCTAATCAGACCACAAGCCATTTTTGCTGGTCTGGAATACTTACCCTTAGGTCTTGAAAACACTGGTTTCATCCTTGCCTCCTCTTCACCCTGAGATCTGCTGCTTTTGGTCAGGCCTAGTGAGCTCGGACATTCCTTCCTAGGGCCTCTCTTCTGGTAGGTCTAGATTCGTCTGCTTCTCAGTCTCTTGAATTCCTTCTCCTCCTGAGAATCTGTTGGGTAACATTTCATCATCAGTCACCATCATTATTTTAATCACCAAGTACCCTTATTACAAGTGTACCAACACTTTAAAAGAAGGGAATGTCATTTGAAAACATCTCTCCTAACTCTCTCTCCTGCAGTCACCGACACATTATCAGGTATGAGAAGGCTGTGAGATCCCACCTGATCCGAATCCCCCATGGCCCTTTACATCATATAGGAAAGACACATTCCCTACACTCTAAGAATTTATATTCTCATAGAATCTTAGAATCTTTGAAACATGGAGGAGAAAGAACCCCCAGAGGTCATTTTATCTAGTCCCCTGCCTCTAAGCAGGCTATGTCTAAAGCATTTTGGCCATGTAGCATATAATCTTGTTGTTTCCGTGTATTCTGCTCTTTTCACTTAGCATTAATTCATGTACATCTCTCCAGGCCTTTCTGAAATCATCCTGCTGGTCATTTCTTATAGAACAATAATATTCTATTATCTTCATTCATATACCATAGCTTATTCAACTATTCTCCAATTGATGGGCATCCACTCAGTTTCCAGTTTCTTGCCACTACAAAAAGGGCTGCCACAAACCTTCTTGCACATACAGGTCCCTTTCCCTTCTTTAAGATCTCTTTGGGCTATAGGCCCAAGAGAAACACAGTATGGACAGTTTGATAACTTTCTGAGCACAGTTCCAAATTGCTCTCCAGAATGGCTGGATCCATTCACAATTCCACCAACAATGTATTTGTGTCCTAGTTTTCCTACATTCATCATTATCTTTTCCTGTCATCTTAGCCAATCTGAGATCACTCTCATTTCTCTTCCCAAGTTTTCCTCTACCTCTCTCATTTGATTTTAAACATGCTTTTTGAGCTCTTTCATGGCCTGAGACCAATTCATTTTTTGGAGGCTTTGGATATAAGAGTTTTAGCTTTGTTGGTTTCTAAGTTTGTGTTTTGATCTTTCTTGTCACTACAGAAATCTTCTATGGTTGACATTTTTCCCATTGTTTACTCATTTTTCAGTCTGTTTCTTGACTTTTAACTTTTTGCTAAAGTGGGGTTTTGCTTCCAGAGTGGAAGGTGCACTGGATCAATCTTCAGGGATTGTGTGCAGCTGTTTTTAGAGCTATGTCAAGGGACCTGTTAGTTTCCAGTTATTCCAAGTGGATGTAACCTAAGGAGAAGTATATTAATTACTTTCTTAATCTGTGTTCTGCTTTGTGAACTGTGGTTTTTCGGCCCTGGAACTGTGATGAGGGTGCCCACTCCACTGTGGCCCCAAACTCTGGTGTGCTAGTGTTCCTTCTTGCCCTGTGATCCAGGACTGTGACCCAGATCAGGAGTATGGGTAAAGTAACAGTCCTGCCCCCAGTGCCAGCAAAGAGACCCCTGTAATCTCCTGATTAATCGTTGGACCCCCTTACCATCTGGCCTGAAAGTTCTGGAAGTAGTCAGCGCTGCTGCTGTTGCTGCGGATGCTGATGATGATTCAATCACTCCCAAAGTCTGCCCTTTTTCTCCTACATCTTGGCTCCACCCTCCCACTCTTTTTTCGTTTAACAGGAGCCTCCAATCAGTAGCAATTGAAGTCTCCTTCCTTTATGGATTCCCAAATATTCCCTTAACATTGCATGAGGCACTAGTACACATAGCTTAACGATTAACCATGGGTTTAATGGTGTAATGATTTAGGAAAAACTTAAACACAAAACTTCCAAACATTAAAGACATAGTCTCAAAGAACCGTAGGATTCCTCTTTATTCCCTGGAACTGAAGAATCCAAAAGTGGTTGAATAAGCAAGCAATATGATAAGCTTCTCTTCCCCCCTCCCCACCATTCTAAATAGAAGAATTCCATACTTCTTTCTGTAGGATAGAATAAAGTTCTTTACCTACAGATACCTACTGTCCATGGCAGGTGATAGAGTGATCTAAAATCAGGAAGAAATGAGTTCAAATCTAGCTTCAGATTCTTCCTAGTTATGTGACACTGGACAAGGCATTTAACCTCAGCCTCAGTTTTCCTAATCTGTAAAATGGTAATAAAATAGCTCTTCCCTCTCAGAGTTCTTGTGATGACATAAATGAGATAATATTTACAAAATGATTTGTAAACTACTCAGTTACCACATCACCCCATTTTCCTCTCTGCAACACCCATATATATATGCACATGTGTGTATATGTGTATGTGTATATGTGTGTATGCGTGTATTTATATGTCCTTAGGTGATGTGCTCCATCTATGTGTGCTCTCTATAAGGGAATATTTGGGAATCCATAAGGGAAGGAGACTTCAATTACTACTGATTGGAGGCTCCTGTTAAAAGAAAGAGTGGGAGGGTGGAGCTAAGATGTAGGAGAAAAAGAGCAGACTTGGGGAGTGATTGAATCAGGAGCAGCAGCAGCGGCTACTTCCAGAATTTTCAACCCAGATGTAAGGGGATCAAAATTTTTCTCCCTCCTTTCCTTCCCTCCCTCCTCTCTAAGACAGCAAGCCTTTTGATACAGGTTAAACGAGTACATTAGGATCTTATATTCTGATGGGGGAAATAATATGCACACATCTTGTTGTTCAGTTGTTTCCAACTCTTTGTGACTCCATGGGGGTTTTCTTAGTGGGGATACTAGTATGGTTTACCATTTTCTTCTCTAGCTCATTTTCAGATGGGGAAACTGAGGCAGACAGGGTAAAGTGACCTACCCAGGGTCACACAGCTAGGAAGTGTCTGAGGCTGAATTTGAACTCAGGAAATTCTTGACTCCAGGCCTGGCATACTGTGTAATATGGCATTCCCTAGCTTTCCTTGTGCAAATATAAGAATGCATATCAAACAAATGCAATATTGGGAGGGACAAAAGCAGGTGGAATCAGGAAAAGCTCATGCAGCAGATACTTACTTAAGGTAAGTGTTGGAGATTCCAAGAGGTGGAGGGAGAAAATTCATTCCTAGGATTCCTAGGACAGTCAGCACAAAGGCATGAACATGGCAGGGGAAGCACCCTGTGAGATGAAAAGCACTTTTGCTGGATCTTAGGGTTTGCAGAGGGGAGATGTGCAAGAAGGCTGGAAAGGTGGGAAGAGATCAGGTGCTGAAGCATTTTCCCTGCTACACTGAGGTCATCAGGAAGCCAGTGGTGTTTTCTGAATGGACAGGTGACATGGTTGGATAAAAACTTTAAGAAAATCATGCTGGCAGCTGTAGGGAGGATGTTTCAAGGTGGGAAGAATTTTGAGACAGAGAGACAGGAGACTGGCAGTAATTTAGGTGAGAACTTATCAGTGCCTGGATTAGGAAGGTGACTCAGAGAGGGGATATCTACCTATCTATCTGTTGGTTTGTCTACCTACCTGTCTACCTACCTACCTAGCATTAATAGAATCAAGATGTTCATGGATTCTCCATCTTTGCTAATTAATGGTCTAAATTACATGGCCAACACACACACACACACACACACACAGATAGATAGATAGATAGATAGATAGATAGATAGATAGATAGATTTGTATGTATATATATATATATATACAGAGAGAGAATGTAAGCTCTTTTCTTTGTATCTACCTATGTATACACACACACACACACACACACACACACACACACACACACACTGTTCTTTGAGTCTAAGTTATGAATGTTGAGAAGTTTTGTGTTGAAGTTTTGCCTAAATCATTATGACCATTAAAATGTTTTCTGACTGACTAAAGAAAAAAGTAAATATACTGATGGGTGCCTACAAGCATGGCTTTGAGTGACGTAAAATTGAATGATTACCTTGTGAATTCAAGATTGCCTTGAATATAAAGTAGCTATTCTGGTGGTCCCCCCACATCTGAGTGATGGGTGCTTCAAGTTCTATACTACTGTAATCACATGTTTCATTGTTCCCCATGAGAGCTCAGAACCACCAAATAGTAGAACTAGTGATTTTGTTCTCCCCACTTCTGTTTCTCTAAACAACTGGCTCATCCCACCAAGCTTTCTGTCTCCTAGTCAGCTATTCATGGTCCCACAATTTTTTCTGTCATCCCATTGGTGATTTATTATCTGCCATGACCAGTAAGACAGGTTAATTATCCCCATTTTAAAGATGGTGAAATGAAGTAGAAGATTACTGCTGTACTCCTTAGAGTCTCCATCTATCCCTCCTTTCTTTTTTTTTATTTCTTCCCTCTTAAACAGGACTATAACATATAGAGGAAGATTCATCAGGGCAATAATAACAATGAGATCTCTCATAAACCAAATATTCAGAAGAGTTTATAACATAACTGGTAATGGAGAGAGAATCAATAAGAACAGAAAAGACAGGAATGATGTGAGGATAATACAAAAGAAATTACCAGCCATGGTCACTGATTGACTGTGAGGTGAGGACAATAGAAGAGTTGGAATTAATTTGAGTTTAGGACAAAGAGTTAGGTCTTAGAGGAAGGAATTCTGTGAGATAGAGGTGAAAAGGGAGTGAACTCCAGGAACAGAGGATAGTACAAAGGCACATAGACAAGAGATAGACGCTAGTGTGTAAAGAACTAGAGCAAGGCTAATAATGTAAAATGTTGGGAAGGGAGAGTGGAGCCAGGTTATGAAGGGAAGTCACTGGAGTACACATACTGAGTAGGGAATGACATGATCACACTTATGTTTAAGGAAACACAACTTTGAGCAAATAGGTAGGGGATGAATTAGAATGGAGAGAAACTTGGGATAAAAAGTTTAGGTCTGTTGCCATAGTCCATGTGAGAGATAATGAGGGACTAAGCTGAGAGAGTGCTAGTGAGTGGTGGAAAAGGGTCAGATTAAAGAAATATTGAGAGGGGGCAGCTAAATGGCACGTGGCTAGAGCATAGGCTCTGGAGTCAGGAAAAAGTCTTGGAGTCAAATCCAGATTTATATCCTTACTAGCTAGTGTGATACTGCACAAATCACTTAACCCTGGAAAGAGAAAGGAAAGGAAGAAAAAAAAAAGAAAAAAGGAAAGGAGGGAAGCAGGGAGAGAGGGATTGAAGGACAGAGGGAGGGAAAGAAGAAACATTTTGGTGCTCCTGACAGAAATAGAGATAGGAACCTTTTTCCTAATTGAAGGGAATTGAATCTTTTATGCAACTAGGTGGCTTAGTAGATAAAATGCCAGTCCTGAAGTCAGAAACACTTATCTTGCTGAGGTCAAATCCCTCAGACATTTATTAGCTGTGTGACCTTGGGCAAGTCACTTAATTCTGTTTGCCTCAGTTCCCTCATCTGTAAAATGAGCTGGAGGAGGAAATGGCAAATGGCTCCAGCATCTCTGCCAAGAAATCCCCAAATAGAGTCATTGGAGAGATGTATACAATTTTTTTTTAAATGACTGAACAACACACAAATCTTTTAAAGTGAGCTATCAGTTGAAAGAAGGACCAAAGGGTGAAGTTGCAAAGAAGCAGACTGAGATTTGATACATGGAAAACTTTCCAAACAGACAGAACCATTCCAAAGTAGGTTGGACTAACTTTTGAGCCAATGACTTAAAGAGTAGAGAAGAAATCTACAGGGATCAAAATTCATGTTTAAGCTATGAGAAATAGAGTAGATGGGATAAACACAACCAAACACAGCTGAGAACATCACAAAGACCTTAGATATGATTTTTACTCTGGAATCCAGGGCAGGAAAGCAAATAGGTCTGGAGAAGACTCCCCCCCTCATCTACTAATAGTTTCCTGCATAAGTAATTATTCCTTCGAACTAGGAGATAAGCCCTGAAATAATTTCCCAAAAGTCTTAGTAACAGCTTGAGCTATGTACTGTGTTGTCAGTATTTTGTTTTGTTTTTTAATTAGCACCTTAAGACAAAGCCCTAGTTGCACCACCATAGTTATAGCCTTAATGAGAGGGTGTCAGGAAGGAGGGCTCCAAGAAAATAGGAAACATACAGTTCCAATGATCTTGTGATGAAGAGAGCCATATGCATCCAGGGAGAGGACTGTGGGAACTAAATGTGGATCACAACATAACATTCTCATTCTTTTTGTTGTTGTTTGCTTGCTTTTTTCTCATTTTTTTCTTTTTGATCTGATTTTTCTTGTGCAGCATGATAATTGTAGAAATATGTATAGAATTACACATGTTTGATATATTGGATTAATTGCTGTCTAGGGCAGGGTGTGGAGAGAAGGGAGGAAAAAAATTGGAATACAAGGTTTGGCCGAGAGTGAATGTTGAAAACTATTTAAGCATATGTTTTGAAAATAAAAAGCTTTAATAATAATAAAAAAGAAAATAGGAGGCACAGCCACAAACATTTTTTTCTGTCTGTTAAATGAATTTTTCATTTGATTTATCAACTAGACTGAACAACTCAAGTACAAAGGGGTTCTTTTGATGCCCTGAACCCCTCACTTAGTCTTAATTACAGAACCACAGAATTTCAGAATGAGAAAGGGCTTCAGCAGCTATTCTTATCTACCAGAGACCTGAAAATATTTTGTACATATTACTTGCAGAAGTTTATTCTATTCAACTTAAGAAAAGTGAAATAAAGGAATAGAGATATAAGCCTAAAATCTTGAGGTAAAAACTATTAATACTTCAGGCAGGGCCTTGGATGTCTTTAGGAACAGGTTGGATTGAACGCTAATTTGTTTTCTGATACTGGGCCTTGTGGCAGTGAGCTCTAAGGGACCACAAGCCACTGGTTCTTTGAATCTCCTTTATTTTAAAGGACCCTTTAAAAGTCTGGATTTCTGGCTCTAAAGTAGTTTAATATCCTTGTTAATTGAGGAATTAGGTCAGAACCGGACAAGTTGCTCAAATGCCTATAGTGCATGAGGTTTTTTTTTTCCCTCATCCCTCTAGCTGTGAAACTTCCTCTCTCTCTTGGAATTACATTTTATTTTAAATGGAGCTAAGTGGTGCAGAAGATGGAATGTTAGATCTGGATCCCCAAATACCTATGGTCAAATATGGCCTCATATACTAACTAGCTGTGTGTCTCTGGGCAAGTCACTTAATTTCTGTCTGCCTCAGTTTCCCCATCTAAAGGGGCTTAATAATAACGCCTACCTTCCAGGGTATCTGTAAGGATCAGATAAGATAACATTTGCAAATTTTAAAGTATTATATGTTATTATTGTTATTATTATATACTTTTTCTCTTGTGAACACAAGGAATATTCCTGTTAGAAAATAAATGAGAAAGGGAGGGGGTTTTTTTCCCTTCATTTTTCTTATTGTAATATCAATTGTGATATTGCATACTGGCAGTGCTAGATAAATGTGAATATGGTGTATGGGTATCAGGAAGTCTCATAGAACCATCATTTCAAGGCAGTAGATCTATAGATCCCTGATATAGATAAAAGGCCCCGGTGTCCTGGGTGATGGCTTTTCTGAATCTCTACAACCACGATGAACTCCCCATTTGATAGGCAGCCCTTTGGAGATGAGGCCGGTTCCCCAAAAAATACAACCTATCGTCTGGTAGCAAAGTAGAATTTTAGTTGAAGAGCTGCAAGATATATTTGCATATACAGACTCGTGCATGCTTTAATTTTTTTTATTTTATTCATCTTTTGTTTTTACATCATTTTCATTTCTGAATGCATCCCTCACACTCACCCTCCCTTATCCTGACAGCCATACCCTGGAACAAATTAAATAACACAGGAAAAAAGGGAGAGGAAAGAAGTAGCACAATAAATCAATGAATTAACCAAATTTAAAGTAAATTTGATATTCCAATCCATAGTCCCCCACTTCTGTAGAAAAAAAAAGGAAGTTTATTTTCTCCTTTTTTCTTTGGGACAAGCTTGGTCACTATAATTTTAGTTGGTTTTATTTTTGTTCTTCCCATTTGCATGAGCGCAATCTTTGTGGATGTTGTTTTCATGCTTCTGCTAAGTCTTCCCAAATTTCTCTTAACTTTTTACATTCATTGTCCTTTACAGCAAAATAATAGTCCACTCATTAAAGCATCTACTTCCTTTTTAAACTACTCTCTAATTGGATGGGCATCTACTTTGTTTCAAGTTTTTTTCTACTGTAACCAGTGCTCCCATGAAGCTTCAGATCTGTTTGGGACCCCTATGTTCTTATAGATCAGGAAAACCCAATTTCAAATCCAGCATCAGACACTGGCTATGTAACCCCAGGCAAGTCACCTAATTTATTTGCCTCAGTTTCTTCAAGTGCAAAAGAGAAGTAATAATAGCACCTCCCTTGCAGGATCGTTGTGAACATATAATAGGATAATAATATGAGGATATACTAAGATAATAATTATAAAGCACTTAGCAGAATACCCGACACATCGTACAATCTTTATGAATGCTTGATCTCTTCCTCTCTCCCTTACCATAAGTCTGGTATCTGGGAACTGAGACAGTCAACCAATAAATATTTGCCAAACATCTACAATGGACAGGATCCAGAGGGAAGATATATCATTTACAGAAGACAACAAAGTTCCTTTACTGAGTTCAGTCTATTTAGATTCAGTATATTTAGATACAGAGGCAAAGACTTAGAGAAAGGTCATGTCAGCTGACTGAGTTAGTTGTACAAAACAAGATATTGAGCCACTGAACTGATAAACTGATTAAAAAAAAAAAAAAAAAACTAATCACTCCAAAACAAGTAGTGGTTGAAAGGTAACTGTAAGCACTGAGTACACAAGCTTAATGAATTAATTAATATTAACTTATCCTCCAAAAAGGACTTTTGAACATGGATTATATGATGGGGAGAGGGGGAGACATGCCAAAAAACATGCAATAGGAAGACCAAGAAGTCTGTTAACTGCATCATCCCCAGTCAACTGGGGTGATGCACTTCAGAATAGGAAATAAGACTCACTCCCAGGTCGTTCCTGCCCCTGGGTGGATCACCCATTTCTTGTTAGAATTGTAAATAATCAATTTACTTCATATACTCCTGAGTCCTTTTTATCTTTATAGTATATTTCTTACAATATCTAGCAGAACTGCAGAACTGTGTGGAAGGAGCTGTCTGGTCCACCATCATCAACAATGACCAACAAACATCCCATAGTTGTTCATTGTTCTGTATTTCTGAAGCACTTGATTTGAAATCTTACAATAACCCTATGAGATAAGAAGTGTCAGGATTATTGTATCCACGTTATGATAAGGAAATTGAGATCCAGATAGGAGAAAATGCTTTGGCCAGGTTGCAAAGCCAGAATTCGGGGACTTCTGACTTTCAAAGTGGTCCTCTCCATTTCACTGATCTATGTGGGTGGAGACCATTGAATCTGAAGACAGAAGAGCTGGCTTCTAGCTTCCAAGCTTGAAGCAAGTCTTTGTCCCCTCTCCAGACAGATAGCCTCAAAGGTCTGTTCCAGCCAGCTCTATAATGCTTTGCATGCAATAGATGTTTAATAAATAATGAATTAACTATAGCTGCTAAGGGTCTATGGATTATCCAACTTGGGTAACATATTTGCATTTTTTTAACATGACCTGCAGTAATGGTAATGGTAGAAATCATAGGCACGCGGCTACCTGTCCCATTGTTGCCTTTTCATTAGATATATTGCTGAGCTCTCTGGACAGACATAGATGCTGAGGACAATCCTCACTGTTTAGAAAAGGAGGCAGTGCAAAGGTGGGTAGTAGGAATGTTGGCTGGTGATTGCAGGGAACCCTGACTTTCAGGCTGTTAAATCATTTACATGCTGGGAGGGTCAAAAGGGCCAGAAATGCATTCCAAGGAATCCCGGTCCATCATTGTCTTCTTCAAAGTTTGTTTGCTTATTTAGCCTCCATTTTGGTAGAAACAAAGGCAGCAGGAGAGAACTGAGGCATCTGCAGCCAGAAGCTCCTCAGCTTCTCTCCTATCTTTTGCTCACAAAATTTAGAATTGAGAGAGGCCTTAGAACAAAGAAATGCTAAACAATTCCAATAGACTTGGGATGGAAAATACTATGCACATCCAAAGAACTATGGAAGCTGAATATATATATTTTTGCCTTTTGTGTTGTTTTTCCTTTCTCATGGTTTTTCCTTCTTGTTCTGATTTTTCTTTCCCAAGATGACTCATATGGAAATGTTAAAAACTGATTGTATATGTATAATCCATGTTATATCAGTTTGCTTGCAGTCTTGGACAGGGAGGAGATAATGAAAGGAGAGGGAAAAAAATTCGGAACTCAAAATCTTATTAAAAAGGAATGTTGAAAGAAATTTGGTTCTGCACACATATATTGTATCTAGGATATACTATAACATATTTAACATGTATGGGAATGCCTGCCATCTAGGGGAGGGGGTGGAGGGAAGGAGGGGAAAAATCGGAACAGAAGTGAGTGCAAGGGATAATGTTGTAAAAAAAAAAAAAATACCCATGTATATGTACTGTCAAAAAAGTTATAATTATAAAATTAAAAAAATATTTTAAAAAAGGAATATTGAAAACTATCTTAAATGTAATTAGAAAAATAAATTTCTATTGAATTTTTTTAAACAGTAAGATGTTCACTTTTTCTTGTTTTCCCCTTTTATTCTGATTTTTCTCTCCCAATATTATTCATAAGGAAATATATTTTTAATGAATATACATCTATAACCAAAAAAAATTGTTTCAATATGAAACTGGAGAAAATAAAAATTTTAAAAACTTAAAAAATAAAAACAAATGCAAATATACATATTTACATTTATATTTATATATATTTGTATTGTATATATGTATTTGTTTTATTCTTTTCATTTATTTATTTATTGGAGATAGCATCTTAAAGTTGCACTTTAGAGATCATCCCCTTTTGGGAACGATTCCACCTCTACTTTGACTGAAGACCTCTATACTTTCCATAAAGTCTCCTTAATTCCACTGCTTTCCCTCTGGTAATTGTGTCCTATTTATCCTGTATATAGCTTATACTATTACTTATATATTATATTATATATATAATATATATATTATATAAGTAATATATTATATATATTACTTATAGCTTATACTGGTACTATTTGTTTGCACAAGGTCATCCCCATTATATAGTAAGATCCTAGAGGGCAGGGAGAGGCTTTTGCCTCCTTTTGTAACCCATGCCTAGCACATATTAGGCATTAAATGTATCTGGTACCTAAGAGGTACTTAATAAGTGTTGATTAATTGATTGCCTAAGGCTGCCCAGGTAGTAAATGAGTAAGTTGGATTTGACTTCAGAGCCTGTAACAGGTTCAGCACACTTTGTGCTATGGTTCAAAGTCCTCCCCTCCCCACATGCTGTTGCCTCTCCCTTTTTTTTGGCCAACCATCATCCTCATCACCTTCTCCATCACAGCTGGCAGGTCTTCCCTGCCAGAAAGGTTTAAGCCAAATGCCTTCTTTCATCATCTCAAAGACTTTGGTGTTCAACCAGTTGAACTCTCGCCCTTATGAGTAAGACCATTAATTATACTGCCTGAAGGTGGAGAAGTACTCTGCCACCTCACTGGGAAGTTACAGTCAAAGGGAATTCTTTTGGCATATTGGTGGCCCAGCTAGGTGGCCCAGGGGATACAGCATGAGGCCTGGAGTCAGGAAAATTTAATCTGACCTCAGACACTCACTAGCTGTGTGATGCTGGGCAAGTCACTTCACCCTTGTCTCTCTCAGTTTCTTCATCTGTAAACTGAGCTGGAGAAGGAAATGGCAAATCCCTCCAGTACCTCTGTCATGTGGTCATGAAGAGTTGGACTTGAGTGAAAAACAATAAAACACCCTCTCTAAGCTCAGGTTTATTCTTCTGTAAGTAGTCTTTTATTGGATCATAGATACAGAATATATTGGAAGGGAAACCCCAGGGACCGTCTCATTCTAGTTCTTCACTCTTCAGATAAGGAAAAAAAGAGTCCCTGCAAAGTAGAATGATTTGATTAAGGTCATATGAGCACTAGCAGGCCCCTCCTTCCACTTTGCCATTTTATGACTATCAACCATGATTAGGAATTGGGCAATGATTCTTAGGCCTGTGGGCAGGGAACATGTTCAATAATGGGGTTCAAGGGATTAGGGTGGTGTGATTCCAGAGTAGTGGAGCCAAGGAAAAGGGGGACACAGCCAACAGAAGGGAAAGCGAACGGGACCACCCACAAAATTATCTTAGAGCTCAGAAATACAAGGCCAATAAATATGAGTCGAAAAAGAACAGATCAAAAAAAAAGGAAGCAAAGGAAAATAAAGCCAAAAACAAGAAAAGGGGAAAATTGGATGTTGCAGTGGAGAGAGCTCTAAATTTCTAGTCTGTTGCTTAATTACTTGTTTGACCTTGAGCAAAATCACTTTCTGTATTTTGGTAAAATGGGTTTCCATTATAATCCTATAGGTTTTAATTTATTCATTTAAAAACATTATTCCAAGGTTGGGCTCATAGACTGCTAAGGGGTCCTGGGATCCCCCCCAAAAAAGTTTTTAAAAAACCAAACCTGATCTTTATAATTTCTTTAAGCACCAACCTTTGAGCCTATGAAGTAGGACAACTTATGACATCAATGAAAATTTGGGAGTTGGGGAAGATATATGAGAAGGGTAAGTAGAAATTTATAACTATCACTTAATCAACTCTGGATGAATCTGGAGCTCATTATCCAATCTACAAATGATCCTGGCCCCTTAAATTTCCCTCTTTCTTATCCACCTCAGATCCCTCTGTTGGCTAGAAATAGAAACACCAGAAGGGAGAAAGAAATCAGTGTATATAGAACAATGAAGCCAACAGCAGGACAGGGAATCCAGGAACGGCAAGGGCTGCCTGCTGTTTACCCCGACTCCCAAAGGGGCAAAAATGAGAGCAGTTCTTTGGTACACTGCCCACTTATCTGATTGCATGCTAGATTATTCTAACTTCAAGGTCAAATTTAGGAATTGTCCAAAACATACCACTTTTCTTCTTAACAAATTTAGCAGAATGTTGAAGTGGATAATAAATACTTCATTGTGGGTTGGTCAAGACAGAGGATCCTAAGTTTTATGTCACTACCTACAAAAATTGCCAGTTACTTCTGGGCTTGTCTCTCTGGCAGTTGGCCTCTTAAGTTCTGTCTCTCCCAATTAGAATGTAAGTTCCTTGAGAGCAGGGATAATCTTGGGTTTTCTGTTTGTATCTTAGTACACAATAAGCACTTAATAAATGCTTCTTTCCTCACTTATTAATTCATTCATTCTTATGATGATTGAGCTTGGATGACTGGCATGGGAAGAAAGAAACAGCCTAAAGGGCAATTTTAGCATTTCATTGAACTACTTCTGTTATTTACCACTTTCATGCTAGTATCCTTTCAGATATTTATTAAACAAATCCATGAATATATAATATATGCCTGAAAAAGGGCGGTAAAATACATTTCCCATTTTGTGAATAAAGAAAGGGTTAAGATCAGAATCAGGATGATTTGGGAGGAGGAGTCACAAAGCTAGTAAAAGCTCAGGCTAGACTTAAATTCACCTTTTCCTAGTGCCATGATTACGCCCTTGAGTAAATGATAACCTGATGAATAACTGGGGCGTGGATGGAAAAATAGACAGAGGTTCTCAGTCCTCAGTAAATTCCACATTTGTACATACCTCATATCTCCTTGGGGAGTTCCTTTTACTATGAAGACGGTGTCTAGTATTAGAAGGAAATGAGCATTGAAGTCAGAAGACATGAGTTTAAATTCCAGCTCTAAGACTGACACATAAGTCAATTAATTTCACTTTACCTCAGTTTCCTCATCTGAAAAATGGAGTTGTACCATTTTCTTTGTAGTGTTAAGGAAACACTTAGAAGTCTAGGATGACTAGTTTCTAGCTGAAAGGGCACCTTGGAGGTCATTTAGTCCAATCTTTGATTTATAGGTAATAAATGTTGGCTGGAGAAATTTTGTCCGAGATCTGTCAGTCATCAAGTATTTATTAAGCATTCATTGATTGCTAAGCACTGAGAATACAAAGAAAGTCAAAAACAGCATCCCCTGTCCTCAAGGAGGTTACATGGAGAAGACAACATGTAAATTAATTTCTCCTCTCTTAAAACAAGAGGATTGAAGTAGACTCTCTCTAAGGTATTTTGTTGTGTTTTTTTTTTTACAGACCCCAAAATTATGATCCTAAAAAAGGAAAAAAATCTATTTGAATGAAGATACTACTTCTGTGGTAGAAATGAATGGGAGAAACTGAGTAAAGACTCTCATAAGGATGTGGCTTTGATCTATGCCTTGAGTTATGACTTTAAAAAGCCACAGGTGTTCAATGCCTAGAATGAACATTCTCCTCTTGTTTCTCCCCATCTCTTAATTAGCATTTTAATACTTCTTTTAAAGGCAATTTATTCTTTTGTTTCTGGAATAGATTTCTGGGATATAACATAATCCCAGACTCCCCTCAAACAGTAGGAGAAAAGGCCAAGCAGGAGGTGGGGGCTTCTGCGCTCAGGAACCTATTTAATCTTGTGTTTTGCAGTTTGTGCTTTGTACTTCTTTGCTGACAAACACCTTGTCAGATGGGAGTTGCCCTTTCTCCCTAGACTGCAATAAACTCCTTTTTGCTTTTCCTACTCTGAGTCTCTGTTTTTGTGGTTGATACTGTCCGACACAGAAAAATTTGGAAACTAATGGGAAGCCTTTGGAAACATTGGAAACAAGTTATGGCATGTGAATATAATAAAATATGAATGAGCCATCAGAAAATTTCAAAGGGATGGTTTCAGAAAAACCTGAAAAGATAAGTATGAACTGATGCAGAGCAGAGTAGAACCAGAACAATTTAATGTTCATTAGTATCATATTGTAAAGACAATCTTGAAAGACTTAACTGATCAGTGAAAAGGCCAGCCATGGGTCCAGAGGACAAGTGGTGAATTATGCTTACAGAGAGAGGAATGAATTCAAGATAGAAAAAGAAACACATTTTTTGGACATGAACAATACAGGAATTTGTTCTCTATGCAAATTGGTAATGAGAGCTTTTCTCTTTATTTAATAGGGGAAATGAGACAGAAAATGGTAAGATAAAATCCCAACTGTTCTCTTGTTTGGCCAAGAAACTAAAAGGACATTTTTAGCTCATTGCTTCCATCTACCGGACACCATCCTCTCTGTCAGCTCTCCTCAGAGAAATCAAAGAGGAGTTATCCAGACTTGAGCCAAGAGAACAGGGTAAGGTTGGCAGCTTTCACATAAGGCCAGGTGGAGTGAGTTAAGAGCTGCTTCTTCCTGCTGCGAGCAGTTCAATTAGTCCTCAGCAGCTGTGTTGTTTCTGAAAACAGTGTCTTGAAAAGATGCAATAAAGGAGAAGATCCGGTAATGTTCCCCAGAGAAACCCCAGGAGGGCAAGAGCATCAGAATGTGTATGGTTTGCATGTTGGCCTCAGCTGCTTCCAAGTTCAGTGTCATGAGGGCCTGCAGGAAGGGGTCCCTCATCCAGATGGGGTCCAGTCTGAGTCTCCTTAGACAAATAGCTTCACTGGCAGAGGCCCACTAGTAGGTACTGCCAGCAAACACTGACCCTGCTACACTTTTCATAAGAGCTAGGGTTTGGAGATTACCACAGGATTTCAGGCGAGGAAGGGTTTCCATAGCTATTCAGCCTAAACTCATTAGAGAGGGGTTGTCCAGTCATGTAGGTCTTCTCGGGACCCCATATTCAAATCTCCATCTTTCCTTACTCCAAAAGCAATGTTCTTTTCCTCTGTAGCGTGCTGCCTTGGCTACAGGCCTAAGAATAACCTTAATGTTGAATTATTACCATGCATGGCTTAAAGAATAGAATTGTGAGCCAAGTACAATGCTTAGCACTGCCAATTTTTGCTGATTTGACTGAACTGAACCTTCCTGGGTCCAAATTTTTGCTTCTCGAAAATAAGTATCATAATCATTGGCTCCCTCCAATGTTGCAGAAATTCCATGATGACAAACTCGGTTGTTCAAAGATAGATATAAAATGATTTTGGAGACCCTCAAAATTAAATTTCTATATTTTTTGACACATTGATCTTCAGTGAGACTTCTTTTCGTTGCAATCCATCCTGTGGGATTCTTGTCCTTCTTTGTATAACTCCTCCATAAATAAGCCTTTCTCTAGATATTTTTCAATATCAAAAAAACCCTTATATAATGTTTTACTACCAGTATAATTGTAAGGTCACTTATATCACATATACAAATATTTGGTTGCTGAAAGAGACAAAAGGTGATCTGTATAATGCAAACTGACAAAATCAACCTGTGAAGAGCCTGAAATAAAATGACAGGCAGACACTGACCAGCTAGGGATCTGCCCCTCAGATGGATGTACCAAGAGAATGCATTTGGAGGGGAAAATGTTAAGATATTATCCATCAGATAATTTGCATAAAACCTTAGATTACAATAGACAAAATTGTGAATCAAAATGATTTGAGAATTATGTAAAGATTAAATTAAGGACTGTTAGGTCATAGATTTCTTGAGTTTTATCTCATGAGGTCATTATCACCAGGAGAGTTTTATTTGGGTCAATAGAAAATACTGAAGAGTAGTGATTCATAGTAACATAGTTGGACATGGACATAGTTCATGGTTGCTTCTGCTCTGGGAAAAAAAAACCAGGCCTAGTTGGGACAAGTGAACCAGCCCATAGAGAAGGGCTGCCATAGGTAGTTAGATATTAGGAATATCTAAAATGGATGGCAAACAGGGGATAGAGATGATGCATGGAGGGATGGATAGATGGACAGATAAAATAGATTTAGATAAATTATGGGCAAGTATTTTCTTGACTTAAAACCTAAGCTTTGGAAAAATGACAATACCAAAGAGCCATGGAACCACCCTACAGTACTTCATCATCCAAGTGACTTTATTTGAATTAGTGAAAAACTTAAGTCTTTCCCTTGATGGTCATTTTGTTAGCATGTACTTAAGAGCTTGAAGTAAATTAGAATGGCTCTTCCTTCCACTCCCAAATACCACACACCATTTCCCCAACCTCACCACCAACCCCCTCCCTTCATAGTACTTGTAAGACTTCTGTACAAACTGCTTTAAGATCTAGCATTGTGAAGAGAACCCAAGCTTTGGATCTCGGCTGTGTGACCATGCAAATCATAACTTCCCAGAGGTTCAGATTTCCACATATTTATACCACTTAGCCTCATAGGAAAGCAACTCCGCAACCCACAAGACATTGTTTAATTGGTATGGGTAAATTTCGTAAGTCATCTAAGATAGCATGAGTTTTTAAACTGTCAAGTTTTGGGGTTTTGTTTAATCAGATCTTTTCACTTCTCCTTATGTTATGTTTTTTAACTTTTAAAATTTTTATTCTCAACACCAAATAAAACATTCATTTCTACACATGAAGTAAAACAGAAAGACTATATATGAAACCACAGTTCTCTATTGTGTACAACTTGCTTTTCTTTTTAAGTATATAATAAATTCAACATGTTATTTTCAAAGTGGCACTGCTTGTCTGTTTCCCATTGACCTTCCTCCTGTTCTCTTTTGTGAGTTCTTGAAAAATGCTTCAGTGATCCTTTTTTTCCCTTTTTTTTTTTTTTTTTTTTTTTTTTTTTTAATTTTGGTTATTCTCCTGCCCCATCACTAGGGCACCTTTTCTCACCTGCCTCCATCTTGCCCCTGGGCTACAGTCATGTTCCAAAACCTTTAAGGTTGGCATGGAGACTGGAGGAAGATCCATAAGATTGTATTATTTGGTTGTTCACAGGACTTGGATGAGATGGGAGTCGACAATTCTGTTTTCTTCAGTAAGATGGTGGTCCACCAGCCTTAGCATTTGTCCTAACCCTAAGGGCCTCTAGGAAATGCCATTGTTCCAGCAGCTGGACTTTTGTGTTGTCTCTCACAATATAGCATGAGTTTGAGGGAGTATTACTTATCCTATTTGTTTTCCCAGTACTAGGCCCATAGTAGTTTCCTTAAATAATGTCTTTTTCACTCACTGATTAAGTCAAAAATTCTATCTTTCTCTATCCTGAGTCCATCACCTATCAGAAGGTGGGTAGAGTATCTCATCAGTGATCCTCTGGAATAATAGTTGGTTTTATTGCAATGACCAAAATTTTCTAAGTTTTACATTGTTATCAAATAAATTTCTCACTTCATTTTGCATCAGTTCATACAAGTGAAAAACACTTTTTAAGCCTTAAAAGTTCTATAGAAATGAATTATTTTTCATACACCAAAGGCATTGTATTTAAGATCAGATGGCAGAAAAGGATTAAGGTTAGATAAGCACTAGATTGTGGGAAATGAAATCAAAGGCACTATTTTTCAATCCAGTCTCCCAGTTCAAAACTGGAATAGCATGTAATCATTGAAGATAGAAAACTACTAGATTAAGAAGCAAATTTTCCTTCTTCTTAAAAAAGGGAACATATAAACTTTACCCATTTGCGTTTTTAATTGGGAAGAAGAAAGGGAAGTTAGTGGAAAGTGGAGTTAATTTAAAATATATGATGATGATGATGTTTTAAAGGACCATTGTAATATTTAAATTTACATAAGGAAAATTCAATTACTCAGCCAGTAACATGATAAGCAGAACCGTTTTGAAGTGGAAGTAGAATTACATTTTGAAAGCAAGTGGTATAAAGTAAAATTTAAAGTTTCATTTACAGTCCTGTTTTGAGAGGGCATGTTTTATTTACATATGAAAATCTTTATGCTTAAATTTAATAATTATTTTGGAGGGAAAAAAGGACATAGTTGTAAAAGCTTGGGAATTTTCATGGATCCTCCTTTTTTAAATTTTAGCAGGTTGTCAAAACATTTATGTAATGAACCCTCATGGACACTAGAGGTCAGACTACAAAGAGACTTCATTTTTATGTGCCAGAAAGAAGAAAAACAAATTCTGGTACAGGATATTTGCAAAGGACACAGCGCCAAAGTCTGCCGGCAAATCACCTGCAAAGAGAAAGAATAGAATATATCCTCTTCCCATAAAGAGAGTCAGCAAGATCAAGATTCTCTTAAATATGATTAAGCCAAGTATTTATAGGAACAATGAGCCTCCACAGAGAGAGAAGTGACATCATCTGGCTCCTTCTTGGCTCACTAAACTGCCATGTGACCATGGCCAAGAGAGCTGACTCGGTTTCCCCATTTGTAAAACCTGAACATGTTCGAATCCCAAATATCTGTAGGGTATACTTATGAAACACTTTGAGATAACTAATCTGGCCTCTAGTTACTCAGGAATTTTTGTTCTCGTCTCCAAATCATTTGGATGCCAGGAATCAAGTCTGCATAAAAGAAATTTAAAACTCAAGAGTTGCAACTTACTAAAGTTGGATGGGAATTTAAAAGGAGACCATTTCAAAAACTTCACTTTAGATCATGCACCAAATCAGACCCGTGTTTCCCAGGATCCATAAGTAATGGTGTTTTCAACTAATACTGCTTAATCTCTCATTCAAACCAGTTTCACTAGAGTGTTGGGGTCAGTAAAAACTGAAATCACAGTCAGTTTTCTTTCATCTATAGCTTTTTTTACCTTGAATGTGTTTTATCTGTAGGTTATCAGGCCTATCATAAGGCAAGCTACCAAGCCACCATTTGCCACTGTTATGAGGTGGATGAAGAATACAAACTAATTTCAATGTTAGCTCATGCAAAATTAGTAGTTTTTTCTTCTGCTGTGCCAAAATAAAGTATCAGAGAGCCAAAACAAAATGATTCTGAGATCATGGGTTATTTTTAAGTTATTTCTACTACTACACCAGATAAACAAAAGTTTATTAAATTAAAAAAGTTAAAATTAATGGTCCTGTAGACAGTAATCAAACCTTCTCCCAGAAAGGGGAGAGAAGGAAGGTAAACAAATTTAGAGTATTCTGCATACTGTCAAATTTTATTCAGGGTGTGTATTTCTTTTTCTCCTTTTTAAAAACAAATTTGTCATAAAGAGGGTACAGGAGGGAATTTAAGTAACATAAAAACCAAAAAAAAAAATTATATATATATATATATATTTTTTTTTTTTTTTTTTTAAAGAGGTAACAGATTATGTCTTTCAGGTCAAGTACCATTCTTCTTGATTCATCAGGCTTCAACATTCCAAATACATTTTCACTGCAATGCCAGAGTTCCCAAATCACAACACAACAAGATTTTTTTAAAATTCATTTATTGAAAACTGAAAAGGGAAAAAAAATCAAACAGCTCCCCATGTAACAATAATCTAATGTAAAAAGTACAGAAGCTCCATGAATCCAGAAAGGTTCCCTCCCTCCCTCCCACTCCCTCCCCCACACACACACAAAACCCCTCGTCATGGAGGATCCGGAGAAATCCATGGCCAAATGAGTGCTGCTTTGGCCAGAGGGAACTCCCTTAAAAAACAAGCCCTGACCTGACTAAGCAGACTGGTTACAGGGTTTGAAAAGATGCTGGACGATGCCTTCAATTTCAAGATTTATTTTATAAATCAAGGCCTTTAAGGAAAGAACATAGAGCTGTCTTCTCCTCCTGCCCTACCAAGTCTTTAATATAGGATACCTGTCAATCAGACCAAGTTTAACAACTTTACCTTAACTACATCATCAAAGAAACCAAATCCATACACCTTGGCTTCTGCTGGCTCTCCTTATAAATCAATAGAATTGTGAGAGTTAGAAGTACCAGCTAGTATTAAAGGTGCCAACTCCTATGTGTCCAAAGGCTGCTCATAAATATCTCAGCCTTTTTTCTCCCTTGATGGCTGAAAAGGTAGTACATTTGTAATTATTTTGTAAAAATTTAACACTTAAATTACACCTGCTATGTGATAATTTAGAACAAAACCCACCGTCAATCATAGTAAGCATTCAAACCTACATCATCTATGACCTTCTAGCATACAATTTTAAATTTCTTGCCTCAGATTAGTAAATAAATTAGTTGTCTTAAATGTGCTGTCAATTAACCCAAAGAATCCTGGTTCTTTACCTGGGGTCTGCAAATAGATTACAAGGAATCCCTGAACTTAGAAAGTAAAAAAATAAAATAAGATAAGATAAAATAAAATAAAATAAATCACATCTTTATTTCTCTAATCTCAACTGAAATTCAACATTTCCTCTAATTTGGGGTATAGGTAATTAAATATTATTCTAAGCAGAAGTCCATAGGCTCAGCCAGACTGTCCAAAGGATCTATGACAATAGGCTAAGAATCCCTAAATTAACAAGAAGACTGGAGCAAGGAAGAGGGAGACAGCACCCCTGTCTCAAGAGAGTGATAGGACCATTTCTCCTGAGAATTTTTTAAAGCTGGGACACCGTTTGTGGACACACCATTAGAAATTATTTTGACAGAGTTTTAAACACTATTAAAAAAAAAAAAAAACACATAATTCCATAAATCACATGACTCAATGATTTCTTTAGCAATTTTTATCTTAATCCTACTACTACACCAAACAGCTAGTTCAACTACACATGACTACAGGACAAATGAACTAACCCAATCCAAAAGCCTAATTGGGGCTGGTTCCCAAAACACCCCCTAACATCTAACAATAGACCGGGCCCCCAGTGAGAAGCCGATCCCAGACTCACCTCTTCACCTAACTACAAATAAGCAGAAAAGTGGTCAAACAATGAAGCACAGAAGGATGGGTGAATCCCAGAGACACCTGAGCCACCCAGGAAACAATGGCTAACATTTTTTATAGCACTTTAAGGTTTACAAAGCACTTTACACATATTATCTCATTTGATCCGGATGATGAAAAGTAGCTCTCAAACCATCATGATTTGCAAAATTCATCTGTCCCAAGAGAGACCTTTCTTGGTGGACCCCAACAACTCCTCACTTCCCTCCCCAGGCCCAGAGGACTCAGTGGAAAAGAAAACTTCTGAAAACATAAGGCTCTACTTCCAATCAAGTAGGCCATTTTCCCAAGCTCTCAAAGAACTACATAAAATGAAGCGCGGCTATTTCTAGATTGGCTGAAAACCTTTCTAGAGAACTGCTCAATCCTCTTCTCCTAACTCCCTGAATATATTTATAACAATTTAAGTCTGAATGAGGGGAAGGAACAGAGAAGAGAAGGGTTCATAAAATCAGCTGAAGAGATTAGCCTGGAAAGTATGCCTCAAAGATGGGCACAAAGTTCAATGGAAAGATTGCTGCCAAATTAGACCCCCTTAAATTACTCTTGGTACAAATGCTAATTTATGTTTACCTTCCAAGTAAGGGCCCAACTAGTCAAGGAATGATATCCTTGCAAACCACCATCATATAACCTACATGCCAAATTCAACATTTCCATTCATGGCCTATAAGAAGAAAATTCAGTAAGGACTGGTCAAATTAGTTCACATCAACTCTCAAACCCCAAGAAAATAAGTGAAAATGGGCTGTGTTCAAGGATCAAGAGATTTACAGTAAATCCATCCCACTCCCAATCTATTACTATGCTGCAAAAGGAGCAGAATTTACAAATAAAAGTCATCACTGATGCAAAATCAGGTTGCAGAAGCCAAGAACTTTCCAGATGGAACTACTAACTTCCGCCAAAATTGAAGCCCATATCATGTGATTTCATGGAGGATCTTAAACCTAACCATAAAGAGAAATGCATGCTATAGAAAGTGCCATCTGTTCTAGTTTTTCCACAGGAAAACTGAAATTCTCATCAACTGTTTGATCAACAAAGTTTTGGCCTTTGTTGGCAATCTGGATCAAATTCTCACCTCAGCAAAAAATAAAAGCTAACCACAATTTTCAAAATTAGTGTGATTAAACCACTGTGCCATAATGGATTTTCTGATATTTTCTCTCTTCTCATTTGGAAGTTTACGGGTAATTACAGGAAATTACATTTCCACGTGTATTTTTTTTTCTTGGTAATTTCCCGCTAACATTCATCTAGTCTTAAAAAGAAAAAAAATCAAACCATTAAAGAATGGAAGAAGATAATTATTAAAATGATGGCATCTGAGAAACCAAAGCACCCTCATAATTGGTAATTGTTCCCTGTGGAAAAACACCAGTTTGGAAGGTGCTGGCCCACCTGAGCCCTCCTGCAGCAAACAACTGCCCTCGATGGCCACAATGTTCCTTCGAGCTCAACATAAGCTGTTCCTCACCCAAACCAGAGATTCCCAGTCCAAGGATGGGCTGGGAACCTAACATATTTTAATAAATGGTCTTGGGACTCCCTTACTGATACAGTCCAAAGAGGGAGAGAACAACACATACATTATAAAGGGTTTATTTAGGTTCACTCTGAAGGAGTCAGTGATCTAACAGGTCAGGTATAAGTATCTTATTCAAAAATATCTTTTTAATTGGATTTGTTGAAACCTAAAAGGTACACACAATTAGCACCTGCAACTATGCTTAAGCTTTTCGTTTTCTCCATAACCACAGCCTAAAACATCAGGATGAGAAAGATGCTAAGGCTTACAGTTGGTCTTGTCAAGAAAAAAAGCAAAAAATATCTGGTACAAAACATTTCATTTCTGCTGCAGGCTTCACCTCACTGCTTCACTGAAAGAAAAATCCAATTTTAAAAAGTGCTTGGGCATAGATGCTTTTAAACTCCTGGTGGCAAAGACAACCAGGGGCACTTGGTCTGAAACAGCCCCTTGTTACATATCTCAGCATACACTCTAACGACGCTCTCTTTAAGTGCAAAGAAAAGCACTTCAAAATAGTTTTTCAAAACACTATTCTTAGGGTTTTAAGAGAATCTAAGAAAAATAAAGCATAAGCTGATTAAGGACAGTGCCCAAGATATTAAGTCTGGGATGGCCTTGTTTCAAATTGAAAAATGACAGTCAGGAGCTATTACCAAAAAACAAAAATATAGAAGGGGAGTTTCAGAGAGTTTCAGAGAAATATCTAAGGCAAGGGTCAGCAAAGATTCCATCAAACTACTACATCTTCCACATGTCCAACTGCCAAATAGAATGCTGGCCAGGGTAATCGAAGAGAATTCTTACCAAGCACATGTGCCACACACACAAAAACAAACAAAAATAAAAGAGCACTTTCTACAAGAATCTCTTCAGCATAAGGAAATGTCCTACTTGCCTATATTGAGGCAAAATAAAAGGCTTAAAAAGAAAACAAATTGTGAAGCCTGGCATTTAGTCATAGTTCTTAATAAAACAGTAAAAACAATGGCAACTGTAAAGCAAGGTCTTGAAAATGATTGAGTATTTATTCTATCATGAGACAGACCATCCACAAGAGTTTCAGATGGTAAAGAAAACTCAAGGGGCAGACAGTTCTCACTATTTGTAATTCACAAAGTATTCAATATGTTGGGACAATATTTCTCAAACTCAAGGACTTAATTCATATACAAACAAAGGCCTTCGAGGTGCATCCATTTCAGTTGCTAAACAATTTTAGTCGAACCCAGCACCAAAGAGATCACAATAGTGACTGTGACATGGTTGTCTAAGATCAAATCTCTAGATATATCCCTTACACCTTGCACTCAGAGAGAATTATCTGGCCTAATGTTTCATTCCTAGTATCACCACACAGGTGTATCAAGCATAGCATAATATGAAAATTAATGCAATGTTAGCTTTAGTTAGCCATGGAAGTGACTGTGAAGATGGTCATCTGAACTAGCGTATGGATGATACAGAGTACAAGGCAAGCTTTGTGTACAGGAAGAGGGGTAACGGACTCTATTTTCTTCTTCTAACCCTACTCTGTATTTGTGTGTGGCTGCTCCTCCAAGAATCTCAGAGCACTCTGACATTCAAGTGACAGATATAAGCTTCATTTTACAAATGGAGAAGCACAGGCTGGAGGTTAAGTGTTTTGTCCAAAGTCTAAATGAATCAGCAGAAAAACATGGAAGAAAGCCCAGGCCTCCAAACTCCAAAGCTGGCATTCTAGCCACTGGACTTTACTGCCTCCGGATCAGTTCTATTTACTAGAAATGGACCCACCCAAGCTGAATAATTCAGTCTCATCTTCAAGAAAATCCAGACGCCTGCCTGATTCCCTCAGATCTACAAGTCATTATCTTCTTTTTTGATCCTACGCAAAAGAGCCATTGGGGCATCCATTTTCTGATCACTCCTCTCCTGACTACAATTAAGAGAGTTCTGACATGATAGTACCAACTTCCCTGAAACAGGTTTTTGTTTCCCCTGGAAAACTGCCAGGAGCCAAAGGCAGGCTCACCTCCCTCATGCTAGCAGCTTCACAACTCCCTGGACCATTCCCCTCAGTCTGGTTCTGATTGAGTTTTGTTTTGTGTAAGTGGCGACATGTTCAATGTTCTTCTCCAAAGGTTACTGGCAAATATACAGATCTATATTACATACTACGTAGAAAGTACTTCAAGGAAGGGTGCGTGAACTTATACTCCTTTGACAATAAAGTGTGCATTTTGGTAAAAAGGCCTTATTTCAAAAGTGCATGCTGCTTTGAGTCATAGATACCAATGTCTGCAAATCTTATCTCATCCTCCAGAAGCCAAAGGAGATGAGATGTTCCCTTCCAGCGAGCCTCCCTCTATGATGAGAAGTAGATCATCAAGTTGTCAATGACTGAATATTCTTGAGCATTTCATCAAAAGCTTCTGGGGAAGGGGGCTCGGCATTCTGGAAAGTGGCCTTGATCCTGCTGTAAAGGCTGAAGGATTTCAGTTCCAGCCAGATAAACCCAAAGCGATCCTCGTCAAACAAGATGAAGATGCCTGGAGTCCGCTCCGGGCTGGTGAAGCCATGTCCTGCTATCAGACCTGTGCCATAGAAACTGGGGGGGAAAGAAAAAGGAAGAGATGGTGAGGGGGGGGAAGGGGACAAAGGAAAGTCTTTTAAAGACACACAAACAACAGGCCCCTTCTTCAGCAGGCTAAAACTTAATCATTGAGAATAATCAAAGTCACCCCCCCTCAGCCTCTTTCTCCCAAAAAACCCGGACTTAACACCAGCCTCTGGCTTCCTGGTTAGAGAGGGAAAATGGTGAAGTTGGGAATGTATCAGTAGGGGCAAAAATAGAGCTAAAATCAAATAGGCCTGACCCAGTGCTTAGAAAGACCGGCACTTGCTTGCAAGATAAATGATTTCTCACTTTGGGGAGAAAAAGTTACCATAGACCCCAAACAGGTAAAGATCATTAACAACATTCAAGCAATAAAGCTTAGTCAGTAAAGCACTAATTATTTCAAATTTCAAACCTGGCTAGATCTGGGGTCCATTATTGTGGGAAATTCTCTCTATTAATACAAACTGCAATTTATTGATGCTTTCTTGTTACAAGGGCTTTTACAGAGAGTCTCTAGAATTGTTCTTTAAAACAACATTGTGTGGGGACTAGGACAACATAAGACCATCTATCTAATATTCTTTGTTTTCCCCTCACCCAATTCTCTTTCTAATCAAGTATTTCTTCACCATCAAATGATCGCAAATTTAGGAGATAGAAAGTGTTGAGAGCCGCAATCTCTAAGCTGATTGGCCACGCCAGCACTGAGATCAAATGTGCACAGCACTCATGCAGGAACAACATTTCCTTCTATGATTAGTGGACTACTATTTCCTATATGATTTATAATTGGTTTGAATACAGCACTAAACATTATCTAAAAAAACCTGGTGACAAGGGGAATTTGGGCAAGTTAACTAGAAATTATTCCACATTCATATTCTGTCCTAAAAAAACTAATCTCTCACTGAGACATATGATAAAGGAGAGAGAATCCAAAGGTGCAAGAAATAATGGTGTTTACCAACTTAGACTCAGAAAAGATCAGTATGCCTAGAAACCAAAAGATGGTTAAAGTATAACTAAGAATTGCCCTAAATGCCTTTGTATCAGGGAAATAGAGGAATCAAACAATCCATAGAATTGACAAAGAAGACATAAAGTAAATTAACAAAATTCAATGACATTTAACCTTGTATAACATTTACCTTTCATTACTGGCTTCACATAATGTAATCAATAATTAACACTTAACCATAAAAAACTTACTCAAATATTAAATGTCAAATGTAGCAACATATAAAGATCAATAAGTCAGACACGTCTGAAGACTATATTGACCTAAAGAAAAGTATATGATCATGATATAGTATAAAATAAAGCCTGAAGGAGCCTGAGAGAAGTGGGAGCATCACTTCCATCAGTTCCTCACTCAGACTACCCCACGACTCCTGTCTTCCTTTGACGCCAATCCTATTCCTCCTGCTCAGCCCCTGGGACTCCCTGAAGAGGCTGGACCCCCCCCCCTGCAAGAAGGGAGCCTTGCATGTCCTCAAGTCCAATCATCTCATTTATAGATGAAAAAACTGAGGCCTGAGGCATTAAGCAATTTGCTGACAAATAATCACTACAAAACAATGGGATCTCAATAGTCAATTGTGAGACTAAGATATTATCTGTCACAGAAAACCATTTTTGAAATTCTGCCAATTCCCCTCAAAGAATTTCCTCATTATGTGTGTAGTATTCTCAGAAGGATGTCTGTGAGTCAGTTATTGCTGCATTCTCAAAATCTAGCCATTTTTGAGGGTTCAGAAATTGTTGTATTTTCCACCCTTTTCCTTCCTAAATGGTCTTAAAAGAACAATATCGCTCCTTCCATCCTTATGTCACTTCTAACCCAAATCCTGGGTACATACTTGGTGTGTACCACTCACTCTGCCAGACTTAAATAATACAAAGGAGTACTAGGTATTAGGATCCAAATGTCATAGGACCTCAAAAAATTAAACTAATTTATAAAATTTAAGCCATAATTTAAAATTTTCAATTAAAATTATTTTTAATTTGAAAAATAATTTAAATGTTTTTAAATTTAAGAAAATTAATTAAAAATAATAAAAGAAAGGGAATTGCCAGCACTTTTATCACAATGGATCCTACGTTCCTGTTTTATCTACAAACACTCAGGATTATAGGCCTCATCTGGGTGCCATGCCAAGTTTTCAGAAGATTTGTTTCTGTTTCCATTGTCTTTTGCTCTTTTACGAGGTGATATCACTCATCATCTTTTCCCATTTTTCCTACACTGTTTTACAAATAAATTTCTAAACTAATGGTGTCCTTGGCTGCCGTGTCTCTACATCTGACAAGGAAAGGAAGTGTTTTTGCTAGAGTCTCTAAAAAGATTTCTGAGATCATCTGTTCTTCTTGTTCTTCTTACAACAACTTAAAGCTTTTGTTGGAAACAAAAATAAACAAGGTCAGTACCTTTGCCTTTTTCCATGTCCCATTTTTTCAAAATCAACAACTCGTGTCAATAATTTGCGTTGAAGCAATTTTAATTTTTCAGAGATTTCTTCTCTCAATCCTTCTAATTTGATGTGGATTTGGATCTTAACAATTGCCTGACTGCACAGGGAAAGCTGATTCTGATGACTTTTGTGGACTGTTACCCATTATTCATTTTAGTCTGATAAAATAATTTCACTGTGCTGTTTTTATAACTTCAAAAATTATTCAATGAGTGCCTACTATGTGAACATAAAAAGTAAGTTAGGAAGTCCTAGCCCGACAAAAGCTTTTTTAAAAAACTCCTAGAACCAATTGCATCAACATTTATAGGGACTTGTCATGGCCAGCATGCAGAAATGCCGATTGAAGGCGGTGGCCCTGGTCAAGATTAGGTGAAGAAGAAGATAAGTTCTCAGCTAGGAAACAAGAAGATCCCCTGTGCTGGAGTGTGAGCTGAAAGGCCTGGCTAGGCTAGAGTGCAAGTCCATCCCAGAGAGACAGGGAGAAGCAATGATCTCAAACTCTTTTCACAGCATGTCAAGTAAGTCTGGTGCTGACAAGAAGAGAGGCAAATCAACCCTCACTGGGGGTCCTTTTGTGCTCACACCGTCTCATGAACCAAAGATGGGCACAAAGAAAAGGGAAAAACAGGGAAGGGAAGAAACCAGGAGCCAGCCCCTGGAAATTTGTCAGCAGATCCCACAGGCACTGGCATTGCTGAGAGCAGAGGGTGGGCAGCGGAGAATTCCCACAGGCCTAGGCTCTCCCAAGGACCCCCAGGACCTGCCATGAGCACAGACTAGCCCAGAGCCCAAGAACTAACTCCCCCTTAGCTGCTCCCCACAGTGGGAACCTAAAATTGCTCACAACGGACTGGTCAGAACTTTACCACCTCCCCCAATTCATAACTCAGAAGACAAAATCTGGGCCACCCCCATTTCTTACCACATCCGGCAAGTTCGAGGGTAGTCTTCGTTTCTGGAGATCACTCCTGCAGGTAACACAAAAGGCTGCCCGGCCTCAGATGGAGCCGGGTCTGGAGCTGCTGGTGGCCCCCCTCCAGAGGCTTCTACCCCCTTCTCAGTCCCGCCTCCTTCTTCTGCAGCCCGAGAGGGAGTGGGCATGGGCGGCTCTGGCTTCTGGTAAGCAGGCCCTGGTGGGCCTTCTCTAGCGCTCGGGCGGGCACGGCCCTGCCCTTCCTCCTGCCCCTCCTGCTGCTGCTGTTCCTGACGGACTTGCTCCCGTACCTCCAGGATGATACGAGAGAGCTCATTAAAGTTACGCAGGTTCTCGACATCAGGCAACTGGATTCGATGCATGAGGTCAATTTCCACAGTCTGCTGGCCAGCTGGAATATTGGGATCTCCCTAAAAGGGCCAAGGAATCAGCAGAATGTTATTTCAGGAGTAACCTGGATAACATGCATTGTCCAGCTTCTACTGAAGACCATATGATTTCTGTCCTCTCTCCCATGCAGCTGTAACAAAGAAAGACATTTCAGATGCCTTTTATTAAGTCTACTTCCCATTCTGCATAGCTCATGGGGTTACTTGGCCCAGTGTTCTCCTTGTCAGGGATTCTGGCGATTATGGGACATGGGGGGAGGGGGGAGGATTGTTAAGAATCAACCTGAACCCCATCCAACCATTTGTCCCTAGGTCATTTACATCACTTGAATTGATATTCTTGTAGTGCATCTTTATTCAAAGGTTTGTAGTAAAAATCAGTGTAAATGTGGGTATGTACAGTCAAGCTAAATCAGAATTGATTTGCAATTGTTTATGTCAAGCCATGAAAAAACAATGTTGGGGGAAAGGGAATGTATGTGCAAATTTCTGAAGATATCTGAAACTTTTAAAGAAGGCAAAAATTCCAAAAAGAGAATGTAAACCTGGGCTAAACTAAACAACTGAGCTAAGTGTCTTCAAGAAAAGCATTTCTTGGGGCAGCTAGGTGTCACAGTGGATAGAGTACCAGCCCTGAAGTCAGGAGGACCTGAGTTCAAATCTGATCTCAGACACTTAACACATTTTAGCTGTGTGACCCTGGGCAAGTCACTTAACCCCAATTGCCTCAGAAAAAAGCAAAAAAGAAAAAGGAAGGAAGGGAGGAAAGGAGGGAGAGAGGGAGAGGGAGGGAGGGAGGGAGGGAGGAAGAAAACTATTTCTTGCCAAGGACAAAAAAAAAAAAAAAAAAAAAAGATGGCTAGGTTAGGATAGGGTAAGGCCAAGATGGGGGAAAAGGGAAATATGGAGATCCCCCCCAAGGATCCCTGTGGACAGTGAGCAAAGTGCCCAAAGAGGGACTTAAAGAGGAAATATTTCTAAACAGAGTTCAATGCACAAAAGCTTGCATGTGGGGGCCGGGCAGCCTCGAGGAAAACAATTTCAACTTGACAACCCTGGGGGCAAAACTGAGACCAGATCCTCATTAACCTGCCCCCTAAAAATCCTACCAGCTCTCCACAAAACTGAAAGGCTCAGAAAATAAGGACTCACTCTTAGTCCAAGGTTAAAATGGGGGAACTAGCAAGAAACAACTGACCCAAGAAGTAGGAGACAAGCTGGAGCATTGGGGCAACCTGACCCCTAGTTTGTTCAGGTGTCCTTACTAGATGCTGATCACCTGGGAATGGGGGCTGGGCCCTCACGGAACATCAGAAACTATTTCAAGGCTGCTAAGCTGACACCTGCCTTGAGTCACACAGAGAGGGAGAAGCAGAGCCAGAATTCAAGTCCAAGTCCTAGAGCCAGGATGGATCTGACTTCCAATCCCAGCTCTGCCTATGACAGTCAAAAGTCCTGCTTTATCCAGTCACATCCCCTCGGGGGGGGGGGGGGGGGGGGGGAGGAGGGGGGACTCAGTTTTTTCAAGTATAAAACCTAAGAGAAGGACTGGACGATTTCTAAGGTCTTCCATTCCCAAGTCTTCGAGATGATCCCAGGCTCTCCGACACCAAGGGCATCATTCCCCTACCTGGCACCACAAAAAGTTAGATGCTGGAAATTACTCTGGAGTCCAGGAGCCAGACAGGCCGGCAGAGAGACAGCGCCAGCAGACTTACCGTGATCTTTGTTCCTTTGGCACATTTCCCATGGAAGCTCAGCATGACAATCTCTAAGCCGTGACTCCCATAAGTCCCCTTGAAGAGGCCTGGCCTGATGAGGTCATCAGGCCTTCGAGGAGGGAGGTAGATCCGCCTATAAGTCAGACAATTGCTGCAAAGGTACAAAAATCACAGCAGTGTCACTTTAAGGTTTCTGATTTATGGAAGAAATCATCACCTATTTTTCTTTCTTTAAACTTCAGGAAATGTCACAGTTTGTTTTATCTCCCTAAACTTGAGATGGAAAATGTCATCTGCATCCAGAGAGAGAACTATGTAGACTGAATGTAGATCAAAGCTTAGTATTTTCATCTTTTTTTGTTTGTTTTTTTCTTTCCCATGGTTTTTCCCCTTTTGGTCTGATTTTCCTTGCACAACATGACAAATATGGAAATAAGTTTAAAAAAAGACTGCTTATCTTTCGCAGAGAGAGGGAGAAAAATCTGGAACACAAAGTCTTACAAAAATGAATGTTGAAAACTCTTTGTATAATATATTTGTAAAAATAAAATATCAATGAGAAAAAAATGTTTTAAATAAAGTAAATACCTATATCTGTATTTATCAATACATAGATGTGTATGTGTATATCAAGAAATACAGAGAAAATACAAAGATGAAGAAAGAAAAATACATAGACGAGAGAGAAACTTAATTAAAGTCTAACTGATTAAGGGAGAGAGAGACTCACAGTAATGACAGACCACTAAAGCACTGCAGTTTGTGTATATAAACACAGGCATATTAAATACATATTTGAGTATCTGTTTTGCATAGACAAAAATGCAAATGCTCAAAGTACTGTCAAACATGCAAGCCTTTTGTGGAATTGCTCTAGGCAGCTTCTTCAGGTTCAGAGGGGGAAAGATGCAATCAGGAATTCTTGGTATGTAATGCTGACACTTACTCATATTGACTGGTATATATGAACTTCATCAGAATAAGCTCCTGCATGTGTTCATGGAAAATGTCTTCTAAGGTCCGCCCCCATTCTTCTCTCAGCCATGTTCGGAATTCCTGCCAAAATAATAAAATTTATTAAATTCTCCAGAAAATTGGCACAAAGAGATATCTTTAAATGATCATCCCCCAGCTGTTTGTAGATGATGTACTAGTAATATTTCCACCATGTACTAGAATATAGTATATTTAACTCTTAAAAACTACTCAAGTCAACATAATTTATACAAAACTCTTAGTTCCTAAATTCTACAAATTTCAACATTATTTAGAACTAATCCTAACATTCAGCAGATTCAGATTTTATTTTCAAATTATTCCAATTTGTGAACTATTTTGGAGTATTTTTCTTTCCCCAATCCAAGCAGTTTAACAAAAGTGAATCAAGTGCCCATTGTGATGGAGTTCTTTGAAAAATAGACATTAGGTGCAGCTAGGTGGAGCAGTGGATAGAGCACCAGCCCTGAAGTCAGGAGGACCTGAGTTCAAATCTGACCTCAGACACTTAACCACTTAATAGCTGTTATGACTATACCCAGTGCTAGTCACTTAACCCCAACTGCCTCCTCCCCAAAAAATAAAAAATAAAATAAAACAAAACAAAAACAAATGATAAACATTGAAAAAATAAGAAAAAAACTACTAATCCAAACAAACCATGAAAAAGTTCTCTAAAGTATATTTGTTCTAATAATTAGCTTATTAGAGCACTGAATCTGAGGATGGAGAAGGAAGGGACCAATGAATTCATTGAGGAACTATCAACTTCTAACTGGAAGCAATAGCTCCAAAAGATCTAGATAAAATCAAGAAACAATCCCAGAATCTCTACTAACTTCATTCACCTTGATAAATAAATACATGGTCTAGGGGTTGGATGGCAATTTATAGCAAAGAGCAAAATGAGGTGGTTTTTAACAGTAAAGGACGTAGAATAGCCTAGCCTGGAATTCTCTAACCTAGGCCCACAGGTACCAGATGCCCATAGGTCTTAGGAAGTTTAAAAATAAATTTGGTATGCCATCTGGGTAAGATTAATTAAAGCTAGCACTCAATAAATACTAATAGTTTGATGAAGCCATAAGCTCATTTGATGAGATTTGTTTATCTCTTCTCATCTCATATCACTAATAACAAGCAACCCAAGGCATAAAGATTCATAATGGTTATTAAGAATGATTGTATTATAAATTTAGTTGGATGACTAATTATGTTTTACATGGTTTCTACATGTATAATGAGTGTCAAATTGCTTGCCTTCTTAATATGTGGGGAAGGGGCTGGAAGGAGAACATTTGGAACTAAAAAGAAAAAAAGGAACTAAAAACAAAATTTTTTTTAAAATCTAGTTAGGCATTTAAATCCACTTATTTTACTTCCATAATGAATGGCCAATTATGTAAATTTGTTAGCTAAGAAATTATATGAGTTTAAATGGGGTTATAAAAGATGTCATTTAACTGACAAAAAAGTTAAAATATAACTGATATTTTGTGGACACCCATTCTTCCTGACAACTCTAGAAATATATTCTTAAAAAACTCAAACCTAACAGAATAATACTTAAAAAACTTTTTATATATCTGTATAGAGGAATAATTACCATCCCTGCCACTTAAATCAGTGGGTATGCCAAAAGCATTACAAAGGGCAGCATTCATGGAAATAGCACTCAAAACTAGAAAAAAGGGAGAATTATTTTTCAATGTGCCTTTAACCCTTTCAACCCCAAGATAAACAACTACAAACCAACTAGAGCAGATACAAGCAGCGATTAGCAAATGAAGATGTTCCCACTGGCTGCCCATCCAGCCACACTGGCCAGCTAGAAGATAGCCTCCAGTACATGGAGCATCCTCCTTGATCGGGATCCAAAGCCAAGAGAGGAGTTTCAGCTTCTCTGAGGAGGCAGGCAAGAGAGTAGCACTAAGGTACCTGCTTCCATTAGTTATCACATCAATCACCCGGATGTTCAGAAGCACAAATCACTCTTAAAATGCTAACACTGGATACATTCTGCTTGTTTCTAATTCAAACTGTAACAGACTCTAAACAAAAGAATTACTGAAAGGCAGGCGACAGGAACAGGGACAGCTGCCAGAAGCATTTATAACACACAAATACAACCACCATCTTAATTACATTTTTACAAGCCAGCTTCTCAGATACCGTTAGCTGATATAAAATGAAAGACAGCAGGGTATTGTGGGAAAAGCGCTGGACCTGGACTTGGGAAAGATTTGGCTCACATCCCCCTCTGCCGATGACCAGCTGTGGGACTGTAGGCAAGTCCCTTAACTTCTTTGAGCCTTGGTTTCCTCATTTGTAAAACAGGGATAACAATGTCTCTGTTGAGATCGACCTCAAGGGGGTTGTTTTGAAGGTTAAAGGAGATAATACATGTGAAAGTGCTTCATAAATCTTAAGAGCTATGTACATAAACCCATTTGCACACACATCAATTACTCTTAACAATAAAATGAACCAAAAATGGCATTTACACAGAAAAAAAGGAGACTTGAAATTCAATCAGTTTTTTTTAATCACTTTGTAGTTTACACTGAAGACTGAATCACTGATTCATGACAGCAGCCCTAAGGTTCTATCTGCAATACAAGGTTCTGCACCACCTGATCTCCAGTTAATGGTGTGAGAATATAGAAGGTTGCAAATAAAGTAATGCATCAGATTGTCTCAAGTCATTCCAAAGGGAGGATCCTCACTACAAAATCCAGCAAAATTAGCATTTCAAAATCTTTCTTCAATAATAGCACTTCTTCAGTTATGAAATTTAGATTAGCTACAAAATGTTGAGAAATCAGACTCAGGAGCTTCTTAAATCAAGCTAACATTATTTGACTAAAAATGCCTTTTGATCAAATTAAACACTTTTACTTTTCAGAAGGCTTTTTTAAAGCTTTCTACAGATAGCTCTAGTCACTTAACAAAGGTGTTATAAACATTAAGCTTAGTTCATTCATCTTAGGGAAGAAAATCTATACCTATAAACATATTCACATGGAGCAGCTTCTAAAAATGTGCTAAAATACATCTCAATGCTAAATATTCTGCTAATATTATCTCTACCCTCTCCTTCTCCAAAAGGAATACAATAAACAGTTAGTAATATATCCCGGTTAAGCTATTCTTTAGGGTGCCCACCCACCTGCATTCCAAAGACAGACTTACCTCTTGTCTCCCACCAGACATCCTATGATGATCTGTCTGGTTGCACTTGGTAGAAAACTCATCCTTCTTTACAATCTAGTAATTCATAGGAGGAGAAAAAGAAAACTGACAACAAGAAGTATTATGTGAGCAATTTGGCAAAAAGGATTCAAGCACACAACATGAAACAGGAAATCGGGGATATTCCAAGGTAGGCCCCTCTGGTTTACTCGATTAACCAAACAATCCTATCTTGAAGGCAATTTTGGCAATCATAAGTATGAAAGGTTAAAATGACAAAAGTACATATCAATACCCTGAAATAACAATTCCCTTCTCAGAGGGGAGGGTACAAGCAACATTGAAGGAAGAAAGACAGGCATTGTGTCCTCACAGAACTTCTGAGGCCTTGACTATTTGCCAAAATCTAATGCCAAGGGTAGGGTGGTTTACTGCAATGCAGGTTCTCCTGCAACAGGAAAGACCCAAGTGTGGGAAAACCACCATATGATAACCCAGAGTTCAATGTGAATGAATAATCAATAGTTTCCTTTGAATTTTCCTTTTAAGAGTTACATCAAGTCAAAAGAGAGTAAATAATTCACAAGAAGGAGAGGGTTTAAAAGATTGTCTTCTCTCCACGGCATAATTACTGGTAGAATATATGAACATAAGCCAAAAAAATGAACTCCTAACTCAACTGACACATGACTAAACACATGCTCCTAGTTGATATAAATAGAGAAGTGTACAATATGCTTACCTGAATATGGCCGTTATGGGGCCCTTTGTGACCATACATACACTCAACAGTTGCAGATTTTCTTTCCATTAAGTGAATCCTAAATAGAGGTTTAAATCTCATGGGGTCATCAACATGGGGGTCATGGGGAGGCAGATACATCCAACCAATGATAAATAAACCATCTACCTGTACCAAAAGAGAGAAAGCTATGAGAAAGAGTTAAAAGTCCTTCAACAACTGACAGATCTCAAATGTACCCATAGCTCTAACCCCAGCCTCTTCAAATATGCTATAGTTTTCCCACTACTTTCTCTGAGTATACTTTAGTTTTAGAAACTGTTTTTCTAATTATCAGCTTGAGACTCAAACAGATGGCAAATTCTCAGTGAGAACTAAAAAAAAAAAAAAAAAGAAAGGCACCTTCTAATAAAGCCAGTTTTAAGACACTCTAAGAATCAATGTTTAATTGATCAAAACCTTCTTTATCATGCAAGACCTAAATCTAGGCATGTGGCTTCTAGTTCCAAAGACAAGCTGGGAAAATGAGACTCTTCAGTTTGTAACTCTTGGGATCACAGGTTTGGAGCTGGAAGCCCACCCACGTTTCACAGTTTTATCAAAGTTAAGTGACCTGCCTAAGTTCACATTGGTAGGAAGATACAGACTTTGATGCCCAATCCAGAGCTGAGCGAACTACATTATGCTACACCAAGATCATTGTCTGGGGCAAGATAACTGGGACAGTTATCCTTTTATAAGGAATTATTTATTTCCATCTACTTATTTACTGCTTTTGGAAGATAGCATTTTCTCCTTACTCTACTATTCACTGCCAGTAAGAAAAACAATGCCTCCCCTTGAGCAAAAGAAAAAACTATTATGCTCATTTCAAAGGGAAAACAATCAAAAAGCAAGCCATGTGTTTTCTCTTATAACATTAGATATAAGTCCATCCCAAAAATGAATTCATCAGTGCTTCTTCTTCCAGGTTGCAGAACTCAAGACAACGGAACAAAATAATGAATTGGAACAACAAAGACTAGTCAAAAATGTGGTTCATTTAAACCAACTCTGCGTGCACTAAAAATGAGGCTATACAACTAGGGGCGCCCATATTTACATTCATATCTGTCTCACTGGATATATCTACTTTTTAAAGTGAATAGCAAACAGTCAAAAGAGGATCCAATTCATTCAAAAAGAATGCTAAAATATAAATTTAAAATACTCTCGAGTCAGGGGACAACAGGTTTATTTCCATATGGATCCTTCTCCAAAATTAACTTCATGATGAACTTGTTGTAGGTAGACAAGAAGCTAAAAACTCGATGGTGAAATGAGCTTGCAGGGTTTAGTGGACCACATAAACTGTATAAAAAAGGAGTGGCAAAGAGAGCAGCTTTTCACCTTGATTTCCAGAACTAGGTACAAATAAAAGAGTGAGCTTAAAAACAAAAATTAAACTCCCCAATAATCACTCAATTTTATTCCCAAAGCTTTATCATAACAGCAACATGAGTTGCAATGAAATTTCACAAGGAATTAATTGAAGATGTTCTGAAGCTGGCACACTATAGGCTTATCTGGCCACACACCTTGAAGTCCTTGGATTTTCATGTTAGAATCAGAATGGAGAAAGGACAATTTCAGCCTTACCTCCCCCACTTTTTCATCCTTTTTGCATGGTCACTTCCTAGCCAAAAAGGACAAAGGAAATTCTAGCCCTCTGAGGGACATTCATAACAGGAGTGCACAGACTCTATGACACAGGGCAAAACTAGAAATCCCAACGAATTCATTAGATCTTTAGCGACTATCCAAGAATTCAAAAGAACTCTTCCAGATCATGAGTGCCAGAGGAAGTCTCAAGGACTCATGCCTTGGATGGTCCCAGTCAATTCCCAAATTACTAATGGGGTTTGGAGCTCAGCAGCAGCATTTGGCGTATTGTGATATAAAACAGTGATGTCAAACTCAACTAGAACTAATCCCAGCAGCAACATTTAGACTTGGAAAATGGCAAGTTAACATTAACTAAATTGTATTGTATCTTTATTTTGTTACACATTTCCCAATGAAATTTTAATCTGTAACTTGGGACTAGAGTTTCACATCCCTGAAAGAAGGCACTACCCCTTTAATGTACAGATGGCAGAAAACACTATCATACATAATTCTCGGTATACCAAATTACTATGCAAGATCTCCACTATTTACTGACTCGTACTAATTCCTATAATTAATCTACTTACTCCTATTAAAATCCAAGAGCTACAAATTTAATAAATCTGTAAACTCTTAGAGGAAAGTAAGAATGAATTTAATAGGAGAACAGATAAACCCTAATTCTAAATGCCAATTTCAATTCTTCCAATTTGCCCAAAGAGGCCTGGAGGGAAGTGAGCCAATTTCAGTTGCTTTGCTTCCCTGATTTTAATGTCACCTCTTGCTGGGACAGTCGCTTCCTGTGCATGCTACTACTCTCTTAAACTTAACATACAGATAAATATACCAAATAATGCTTAAGTACTTTTAGAAGCACACATGATATTAGGGAAAAATAAATTAATCGGGCACCTGCTCTCCAAAGGCAGGAATTACACGATCTGGCTGAGAGGAGCAGCTGTGCTTAGAGGTCCCATGGTGCCCACTCTGGGACTGCTCTGGTACTCTCTCTAATCACTAGTCAGAACCTAGCCCTAAAGCTAAAAATTCATGACAATAGCACGAACACCAAGATCTGGAGACAAATAGTCAGTAAATGCCTGCTGTGTGCAAGGCCTGGTCCTAAGGGCCAGGGGGGCAGCTTGGAGCTGTTCAGGAAAGATCTGATCTTCAATCAAGGCCAGCCAGAGACTCTCGTCCCCCAGTGCTATCTTTTAAACTCAGAGGCATAAACAAAAGAGAAAAATCACCCTGCCACAAATTACTCTCTAGGGGAGGGCCATTTTGATAATTTTTGCCTATCATTCACTAGCTATAAGAAAACAAACATAAACCAAGTTACATGGAAATTTTTCTCTGACAGTCAACATCTGTTTATCAGAGAGTCTATGAATAATTAAGATTAAAAAGCTACCTCCAATCAGACTTGATAAGATAATAAAATCTGGTGCCCTGAAAAATTACATATGTATAATTTCTTGATAATATTCCAAATTTCGTGTAAGAGTATAAAATAAATAAATAAATCAATCAAGAACCCTGTTTATTGGGCACACAAGAATAAAAGGAACTTGGAAATGAGAACTTCAGTCTGGGGCCTTCCATGATATTTCCCCAAAATGTCCCAGTGTGGGTATGATGCTAAATCGAAATCATTCCAATAGCTCTGAACTTCATGTACAAGACAACCATTAAAGCTTCTCTGAAGGAAAAAAGGTTTCATAGGCAGTCCCTTTTTTTGATTCTTTGTATTAAAAAAAACACCCATGCTAATAATTTGATACATTTGACACATAATTAATAAAAAAGGAAGAGGGGATTTTTACTGTTTACTTTTACATAAATAAAACTTCTCTGACAACTTACCACAACATTCAACAGCCCTCCATATGGCCCAATGTCTGGCTGCCACAATCCCAAAATATGTCTATATCGGTGAAGCACTGAGGAAAGAGAGAAACATCAAGCCTACATTTCAAACTGAATATACTAAGTTGAATTAAAGAGGCTAATAAAGCAAAGGGGGGGGGGGAGATAAGAGATCACATTACATGAAGTTTTAGGGGGGAAAGTCTATTATGAAAATAGAAAAAGCAGCAAATCTTATCTAGAATTTTTTGGACAATGAATAATCAAGAATATTCCCTATTACTACGAATGCTTAATAAACCCTTAAATGGCATAGAAAGTTATGAGCTTAAGTGGGAGCTTTTTAAAAATTCACTCAAATAGCAAGTATTTTGTGTGCACTTGCTGTTTGCAAGACACGGTCCCAAAATCCCATGAGAATTTTATGTAAGGCAGAGTCATAACTACCGAGGAGAGGTATGGCCTGCACAAAAAAATAACCCTGATGATAACCTGTCTCTGTGAAAATAACCCTGAGTGGATTAGAAATTACATCAGTTCTGCGAAGGTCAGGCTCCACTCCCACCCACCCAGACCAGATTGCCCAGCAGCACTATTCACTCCAGGTCTGGAAGGAGCTAGATAAGCAAAATAACTCAAGAGGTCAGCCCCAACAGGTCAAGAAAACGGGAGGGATGGGAGAAGCATCAGAAGGGGAGAATAATTAAGCCTGGAAAAAGGTCTAGGGCCACTGTCTGAAGGAGCAGGCTGAATTGCCTGGCCTTCACTGGTGACTATGTGAAGTTAGGGGAGGCTTTCTGTCCACATAGGGTATATGCTGGCTGTGTGTGAAGGGCTTGGGACCACAGGAACAGTCTGGAGGCCACTGCACTAGTATAAGCATGCCATCATTGGAGGTAGCCCTAAAAGCTGGGTACAGGAAGAAAGACAAGGACTGACCTAACAGACACGTGGGGTAAATGGATCAACCTAGTAACTATCAATATGGAAATAAAAGCGGTAATCAAAAATTACTGAAAACATGCGCATCCAATTAGTACTGTTTCTTCAAAACTGCCCTCCCAGTAGACTCTATTCCCAACAGTGTTGTTAGGCATTGTAGTAGAGAAGCCCCACCAGAAAAGTCTCATTAGCTTACAGTCAACATCCCTTTTTGGAGCAAATAGGCGATTACCCAGTTCAAGCACCAGACTTGGCTACAAACACCTTTTGGTTCTTGCCCAAAAAGAGAACTCTTCTCAAAGGAAAAAGATTGCCACTCCTGGGGAAATTCTACAGTAGGAGGCCGAGGCTCTGAAGACTGGTCCCCAAGAGGAGCTCTAAAGATGCGCTAAGCAATGGTAACATTCTTGCAATAAGTACAGAGGCTTTCCCATCCCCATCGCCACCCCTCCAAGGGGACGCCTTGGAAAAGTTTCTGTGATATCTGTTTAAAAAAAAAATGAAAGTAACTATTACATTGTAGTCATATCTGATAAACTCTGGAAGCAGATACTAGTGTTACCACTATTACTACTGCTAATTAGATAAATCCAAGACATTGCTATAATTCAAAAATAAATTTATAGTTTAGTTACTTTTTTTTTGTTCCAGGCCTTGATTCCATCTCTGTGGGAAAAGCTTTTGGTGAAAAAAGATCCTTTTTTCTACTACACCTAAAGAATAAGAAATTAAATGATTTGACCAGATGGAGAATAAGAGGTCATCCTGGATCCCAGGTTAGTCCTGTCTAGCCCTCTGCCAAAGCTACCTTTCTTTAGTAAATATACAGGATCAAAAATTGTCATATTATAGCACAAAGAATCTGCCTCATACTGTCTCTTTTTTAAGAGCTAAACCATAAACTGATTTCACTTAATAAACAGCAAAGCACCTGTTTTAAGTTTAAATGAAACAAAACAACGGCTGGGATTTGTTCAAGTGAACTTTAGATATCTGTAAACAGAGACTGTCCCTGGAGGTAAGCCATGGCTGCTTGTCATTTTGATGCAACACATCACATTACATTCTAGATGTTCAAATTTAAAGGTCACAGAGACAGAATTAAATTATGATTTAGTCTTAAACAATGTTCCTCAGGTCTCAATAGTGACTAAGTAATTTAAGTTCATTTCCAAATGGTGTGTTATGGTCATCTGTTGTATAAAGCTGTATAAAGTACTTAAATGTTTGTATACATGGGAGAAAAATGTGTATAAATTCAATATGATGAAGAATCAGAGAAATAATGACAAATATTAATTATTAGGAAAAGACAGTTATAGCCCTTTATACCCCCAACAAATTCAAAGATTAAATTGAAAGAAAATGTATTACCAGAGAAATTTTGACTATTACATATTCTTAGTAGAGGGTTGGGGTTTTTTTTTCCCCATAGTGATACTTAGGACCATCCTTGTTGAGTTACAACTAACTAACTAAAATGTTGAAGTCATGAACCAAGAGAAAGAAATGTTGAATTCAAGGGCAGGGGATAAAGACTTTATGAAATTATACTTCCACATTATTTTGAGGGTACTAAAACACAATAGTATTGACTATCACTGGAAGAATTAAGAAATACAAATCATAATTTAAAAATAATGAGAAGTATACATCAGCAAGAAGGGAAGATATGACTGTCTCTCAATGCAAAACACAGGACCAGGAAAGACCAGATGACATGACTTCCAGCCTCAGTTTTTAACTGTAGTAAAGTCACTTCATCTCTATAGGCCTTAAGCTTCTTCATTTCTAAGAATCAGAGTATCTGATTATGAAGGTCCTTTTCAGATCTATGATTCTTCATATAAATACAAATAATCCAATGAAAAGCTTTCTCTGGCCTTTTTTCTCTTTTTTAAAAAATATCCAATAGTATATAATTTAGCATTTAAATATACATTCTTATATATTATTTAGTGGCTTTATTTAGTTTTTTAATAAGTCTACTCATAAGTTGTTACACATAAAAATAATTTTACAGTTTACTTTTTCAAAATTTAAACTTTTAAACTACAGTACCAACACAACTTCCGTTCTTTGTTATAACAACAGTGGTAATTCATCACCTGCACTAGAATTTTCTAATGCATCCAAATAAAGCTTGAAACAAAATGCTCAAGAAAAGTGCCACAAAAACATTTTACAATATTCCAACTCTGACTAAATGAGAAAGAAATATGTAATTGAAAAATCAGTAACAAATGGCAGATTAAACTTTGGTGTGAAAACAATGCTTTTCATTCAAGTGGATATTTGTGCTTCTATTATGCTTGGGTTCCAGGGGTTTCTAAGTACCAAATCTAAGAAAGCATATTGTTTTTACTGATGAAATGCTTCTAATCATATTAGGCATAAATTGATATCTACACACAATTCCACTAACTGGAAGCAGCTTAATATAAGATAGCCGAAAGTAGTCATTAATTTTTATATAGGGATCACATGAAGAATGAAGTAGGTTATTTCTAAGAATCTCTAGTTTCATGCAGTGTCATTAGCCATGCATTTGGCCACTCAGAACCTTCCACCTTAAAGTGAGTTTTACCATCTGACACACTGAAATTCTTCCACAGTGTATTCTGTCATTCTATAGCAAAGAAATTTGCCAAAAAAGTAGAGAATTTTTACTTGTGGAACTAATTTGCATTACTTAATGGTTAACAAAAACATTTTTTACTTACAATATGCTTTTCAAACATCTTTCTCTCCCTCTCAATTTTTATATGACTACTGTCTCACATAAACAACACAGAATACCAGACTGCAGCAAGGAAGAGATATGGCTTCACATGTGCTTCTGATCTTCCTAGTTATGTAATCCTAGACAAGTCACTTAACCACTCAGGATTTCAGACAATTACCTGGGATGTATCTACTAAGGCACAGACATTGTGATATGTAATAGAGAAAATTCTTGCACCAGAACTTCCCTACAATAGTCTGTAGATCCCTTCCTGTTTTTGTGGAACTAAACTAAAACCCACCTTAAAAAATTAGCAATTAAGTTGAAAAAGAAAGTTCTTAAAATATTTTACAACAATTTAGTCACTAACTGATCAACCATTCTGGAGAGCAATTTGGAACTATGCCCAAAGGGATATCAAACTGTGCATACTCTTTGATCTAGCAGTCTCTACTGAGTCTGTATCCCAAAGAGGTGATTAAAAAGAGAAAGGGACCCACATGTGTAAAGATGTTTGTGGCAGCCCTTTTTATAATGGCAAAGAACTGGAAACTGAGTGAATGGATGACCACTGGTTGGGGAATGGCTGAATAACTTATGGTATATGAATGTTATGGAATATGATTGTTCTATAAGAAACAATCAACAGGAGGATTTCAGAGAGGCCTGGAGAACATGGTTCTACTCAACAATGAGATGATTCAGATCAATTCCAATAGACTGGTGATGGAGAGAGCTATCTGCATCCACAGAAAGGACTATGGGGACTAAGTGTGGATCACAACATAGTATTTTCACCTTTTTAGTTGTTCACTTGTTTTTTTTCTCATTTTTTCCCCCTTTTGATCAAATTTTTCTTGTGCAGCATGATAAATATGTTTAGAAGAATTGCACATGTTTAACCTATATTGGATTACTTGATACATAGAGGAGGAGAAAAGTGTGGAGACAGGGAGAAAAATTTTAGTTGAATGTTAAAAACTATCTTTGCATGTATTATGAAAAATAAAAAGCTCTTAGTATTTAAAAAAAAAACCCTGAAAATTCACTTAACAAAGCTGGTTAATATTTCTCAAGTTAAATTATTAAATTTCAAGTAAATTTCTCAAATTAAATTGTTTATTGGTTGTATTCAACCCAATTCATATAGAGTTGTACTGATGAAGCTAAAACATCAAGTCATTATAAAAATTCAGAGTGGTGGCTCAAATTTACATTTAGCTTACTAACCTTATACTATCAAAGAACAGATGGCATTCTATCACTGTCTAACTCAAATAGAAACAATTCCTACAGACATACTGACCTAGAAAACCACAAGTTAACATCACATATGTCACAGTGTTTTTATTTAATTAAATATTTCCCAATTACATTTTATCTAGTTAACTTGACACCTCTGGCTAAGGTATATCTATTACCAATGGAAAAGAGATCAGGAAGGTTCATCTTCATGAGTTCAAATTCTGCTTCAGAAATATACTGACTGTGTGATCCTCGGTAAATAATTTTACCTTCTCTGCTTCAGTTTCTTCATCTGTAAAATGAGCTGGAGAAGGAAATCCACACTCAGGATCTTGGCCAAGAAAACCCAAAAAAGGGAATCATGAAGAGCAGGATGTGACTGAAACTATACAACAACAAAAAGGAAAATTCTATACCAATATTAAGGTTTGTTCTGACAACTACTCAAAGTAGCAAATATTCTAACTGACTCAACAGGAATAGACTATTCTCAGGTTAACTCTCAACAGAAACACCATAAGACTTTTCAGCAGCCAACACTGGTGAACAGCAGAGCAAGAGAAGTTGTGGGGGGGTTTTAGGAGTCTTAACTTTTTACATTCATTGACCCCAAACTTTTCCAGAACTTGGGGAGTGGGTATGGTTTAACATAGGGAGGGGGTGACTCCATGAGGAAGAGAAGGGAAAAGTCCCAGGTATTCCACCCACTCTTTCCCCATTTATCTCCTCCCTTGCCCCAGAACATATCTTTGCTGCTTCACTATTAAAACCAGTTGGATAAGATAAGGAGTTTCCAATTTTATTTCTTCTTTTTTTTTTTTTTTTTAGTTTGCTTATTTTTAATACACATTATTTTATGAATTATGTTGGGAGAGAAAAATCAGAGCAAAAGAGAAAAACCATGGGAGAGATTTCAAAAAAAAAAAAAAAAATGAAAAAAATTCAGTGAACATAGCATGTGTTGATTTAAATTGTCTCCTTAGTTTTTCTCTAGTTGTAGATGGCATTTTCTGTCCAAAGTCTATTGGGATTGCTTTGGATCACTAAACTACTGAGAAGAACCAAACCTTTCATGGTTAATCATCACACATTCTTGCTGTTATTGTGTACAATGTATTCCTAGTTCTGTTTGATTCACTTAGTATCAGTTCATGTAAATCTTTCCAAGCATTTTCTATAATCAGCTTGTTCATCATTTTTTATAGAAGAATAATATTATCTTCATGCCATTCCCCAATTGACAAGCATCTACTCATTTTCCAATTCTTTTCTACCATGAAGAGTTGCTGCAAACATTTTAATACATGTGGATTTTTTTCCCTCCTTTATGATTTCCTTGGGATATAGATTCAGAAATGGCACTGCCAGGTCAAAGGGGCATGAAGTTTGATAACCCTTTGGGCATACTTCCAGATTACTCTCCAGAATGGTTGGATCATTCCACAACTACACTAACAATGCATTAGTGTCCTGGTTTTCCCACATCCCCTCCAACATTTATCATTATCCTTTCCTGTCATCTTAGCCAGTCTTTGAGAGGTCTGAGTGATTTTATTTCTTATCTAGTGAAATAAAGGACTTCTAGGTTTTACCACCTGTCCTGCCTCTATACCCTGAAAAACCCCAGTAACTGCCAAGTAGACCTAATGACAAACTTGGGTCTTGCCATCTGTCCCTCTATTAAACTTTTAGAACCAGATCCTCTAGCCAACCTGCAGCTGAATTTTCTTTGATGTATTGTCTTTCCTAATCAGCATACTTCAGCCCTACAAAAATCCTATTAGGTAGGTGCTGTAATTATTCCCATTTTACAAATGAGGAAACTAAAGCAGACAGGTTAAATGACTTGTCCTGGGACTATCTGAAATGTCTCTTAGGAAGATTCTGAAAACTGCCCACTAAGATATGGTACCATACAATTAAGTGCTTTCTCAAGCTGAATTGCTAAGCATTCAAACTCAAAGTCTACTGCAGAATGTGACTTCCTTGAGAGGGGTGGATATAACAACATTTTTCTATTTCAAGGAGGAAAAGGAAAAGAATAAATAGTTAAATTGCACCTTCCATGCACCAAACACTGGGCTAAGAGTTTTTATCATTATTATGTCATTTGATCCTCACAACTCTTTGACGTAAGTGCTATGATGAGCCACATTTTGCTGTTTAAGAAGCTGAAGCAATCGGAAGGGAAGTGACTTGCTGCTGAGGGTCACCCTGCTAATAAGCACTTGAGGTCACACTGCTGACTCAAGGCCCAGTACTCTGGCACCACATCAGCTGCTTCTTCACACTGTGCATGGTACCTAGGAAGCACTTAGTAAATGTCTTTTCCTTCCTTCAGAGTTTTCAAAGCACTTTTCCATCTCATCTAATCCTCACAAACCTCCTTACAGATTAAGTAAATGCTTCATCCATAACCCCAACATGGTCAGTCAGTGAGACAGTCAAGTCCAGAACTCTAGTCTCCCGACTTCAAGTCAGTCCTCTTTTCTTTCTAGCATAACATGCTGGGGGGTTTTTATTGGAAAGAAACTGGAAATGCTGGAGAGAAATACTTAGAATATAACATATCTGGGAAGGAAAATCTATATATTTTCCCCCAAAGGGGCTTTATTCAAAATGGGCAATACAGTGAGAGAGAGCAAGAGTACTGTAACTATGCCACAAACAGGGAAAGTTGAAGGGAAAAGTACTTTGAAGTGTCACAACCTGAACAGCTATTTTAAACTCTTTAAAGTTTGTATTTTCATTTATGTGACTTGAAATTGCATCAAAAGCAACTTACACAGAGAGAGAGAGAGAGAGAGAGAGAGAGAGAGAGAACCATTACAGATCACATAGACGAGGGAAACCAAAAAGCTACCCCAATATTAAATCTAAGATTGGTTAATAAAGCAAATATTCATACCCAAGAACCATGCAATACAGCATTAAACACTGAAGAATACAGCATGCTCTGAAAAATGTGGGAAAATGTGCACATGTTTAACCTATATGGGATTACTTGCTGTCTAGTCTAGGGGAAGGGAATGAGGGAAAGGAGGGAGAAAATTTTGGAACACAAGGTTTTGCAAAGATGAAAGTTGAAAACTATCTTTGCATATATCTTGAAAATGAAAATTTATTATTTTTTTAAAATACAGCATTTTTCACATAAAATAATCCCAAAGATCATTATATATGATCTCCATATTGCTTAGTTAAAGCCAAGCTCATTTTTTTTCTTTAGGTTATTTTACTCAGTTTCAGCTGAATTATTTCTCCCCCCAAGTCAGAAAATCATTTAAGACAATTTACAATAGTTTCCTATTATTCAATCTAAATATGCATCTTACTTCATCAAAATCAATTTTTTAAAGCTCATGGTATAACATAAAATATAGGCTACACATGGCTATAAAACAATTTCATCTTTCTATCAATATGTCAAAAACTATAATATTCCTATGTGATAATAAAGAACCATTATTCTCAATATAAATATAAAAGCTAGAATGTTAGATGTTAAAAGCATTTAGAATCATTTTTAAATTATAAATTCTTTCTTAAAAAAAAAAGTTCCAAAAGGAAAAAGGCTTTTAAACAAATATTAATACTTAATTCAGATCTAGAAAGAAATCATTTTTAAAAATCAGTAATAATATCTGCTTTCCAATTAACAAGAGTTTTAGTAAATTTGGTTTTTTTTAAGCCCACACCCATAGTCACAGCACATAACAGCCTCCAATTCTAATGTGGCCACTGCAGCAAATCTCTGGCCCTTCTGCTGGCCTGCATCATCCCCCTCATGCCTGTTCTTGATCTCTCCCCTACCTTCTTCCCAAGACTTCCTTAAATGTCTTTGTTATCCAAAGACATCCAAATGTCTTCATAATCAGCTTATTTTCCCATCATTCTTACTGTGTCTCTACTGTTTTCAAGGATGGTTTCAGTTAATTTTGAGCTTCTTCTACATCTTTAGAAGTATCTCTTCTGGTTAGACACTATTTCATAGCTGATAAGGATTATCTATGGAGGGTGAAAACAAGGGATAGGAAAGTGGTAAAAAAGAGGATGTATTAATGATGGGAAAAAGCCTACTAGAAAGCCAGTACTATCATATCTAAGTCACCTTCACTTTTTTAAGTCATTGTTACACAAATTTTTTTTTTTGCTTGTTCAATCTTCTAATTTCATCTGTATGGGAAACTCGTACTCACTTAAGTCAGAAACCTTAACCTGTAATTTATAATCTGAGAGAGCAGTGTGGTCCAGAGTATCCGGAGAAGGCTGAATGACCCACCACATGTCCAGAAGCAGGATTTATATCTAGGTCTTCACAACTCCTTAGGGACTCACTATCTACTATGTTACACTGCCTCTCTCAAAGTTCTTTATAATTGTATAAATCATCTAAAAAGTATTGTGAAACAATAAAACTAACTTAATCTTAATATCATGATGCAAGCACACATTCATTCTCTTAAATGAGAAGTTGTTAAGGTAACTAGAAAAATGAATGGAGATGATACTAATGAAAGTAGGAAGGATCAGGGTAAGTTTGAAGGGCAAGTTAATATTACGTGGTTCCAAAAGATTTTTTTCCTATCCAACTACCACCCTACATAACTAAGGATGTAAATTCAGCAAGGAAGCTCATCTAGAATTCAAATGTAAAATGATGGCTAATGGTCAGAACAAGTGAACTGTTTAAGTTTCATTTCAGAGGAAGAGAAAAGATTTGGGGACTTCTGTCCAGTACTCTCTGCTTTGATCCTACATGAACCAAATTAAGAGTCCTCTCCGTATACTTTTAACCCTCTATAATTAGTAGGCTCCTTGGTCTTATGTAGTATTGATCACAAATATGATAAAGACTTACTCCCTAAGCCTAATAAATTTCAAGCAATGCCACCACTCAGAAATACTCTCTCTACCCAAAGCTAAGTACATCTTCCAGAAAAGTGACGCGCAGTATAAAAGCCAAAGTGATCGTCAGTTTGCTCTGAGATCAGTAAAATCCTAACATTCTCTGTGTGTTAGGATCATCATGCAGCATCTTGGGCGTGCTCTCTGCAAAAAGCATAAGCTGACAGCAAGTACGTACGGCAGGTGTAAACATCTCTGTATTCCATGTGCTCGTAATCGGGGAGAATTTTCATAAAACGTCCTGACTTCACTCGTGGATTTATACCTGAACAGACACAGCAGGGAAAGTACTAAAGAAGATGTTTACAATTTTCATGACTATAATGCACATTTTCATAGGCTGTAACACTGTCTTTTTCCTTAGTGCTAAATAAATAAACCAAGTAAAATACAAGGTACAAATATGTGATCAGCTTCTGGTCAAAATCTTCAGCCCTAGCTTGTACACTCAATTCTGGGAAATACTAGTCCTCTAAAGGAGGACTTTCCAACAACAAACCCAGAATGGAATATTACCAATGTTTACAAGAATTCTCTCAGTTACTCCCCATTCCCATTTAATTTGTGCTTAATTTTTTTTCTAACTCAAGAGATTAATGAGGTTCACTAGAGCCTATTAGAGGCAGGTGTTAAGAAGAATGAAAATGTTTGCAAGACTTGGCTTCCCTGATAGTGGACAGCCAAATGAATCAAACAGAGACCTTCTTCATGTATCTGAAGGTTAACTTCAAGTTCACTTTACTGGTCTGAGCAGACAGGCCAAGATCTGACAACCAGTATCTTTTTAACCACCTGTCCTTACGATAAGGTAATTTCTTCCCCGGAAGCCTCTTAAAAAACTGGATGTACTGCCCCTTGTTTTGGAGAACAGGAAAGAAATATGCAGCATCTCTATTTTGCTAATTCGATTGGTCGAACTATTAAATTGATTTTGCCCTGAAAATAGCAGCTCCTGTTCTAAGGAGCAGCAGAAAACTGGACTCTATATCAGCTTAACTATTTCAAGGTTCCTTAACCACAAAGGTAATGACAATCACCGGAAACATTCTATGGAGGCTTCCAGTCTATAATATGATGTCATTTTTTCTACAAACTACAAAATTCATTACATACAACACTGCCCCCATCCCAACTCTTGTTAGAAATGTCCTCTACACACACGCGCACATGCACACACACACACACACACACACACACAGACACACACACACACACACACACACACACACAAACATACATGCATGCACATACACATGCTCAATTTTCCGATCACTTCCCTTCCCACTTCTCTCCCTCCTTAGCGGCAGCACCTGGCCAGATCTCCGTCTTGGGGACACAGACCAGACTTCTACAGCCTCAGCCAAGATAAGCTAGCCAGAAAGTTTTCTTATCTTTCACTTGTATACTTCACAGGGTTATAGGGCACACCAACTAACCAATAGGAAGATATTAAGGGATTTTCTACCATATTATTGTAGCTAAGGTTAAGAGAGAAGTCCTCTTGGTTCTCTGAGGGAAGCTTGAGAAGGGATAGGCCAAGGGCCATAACCAGCTCCAAAGGACATTACAACTGAGAAGATACATTTTGTTGTATTAATTTCAGTTAAAAAAAAAAAATAGCCAGTGCTGGACTTGTGGTCAGGTAGATCTGAATTCTAATTCTGCCATATTTATTAGCTGTGTGACTTTAAGCAAGTCACACTCTCTCAGCAAAAGTTTCCTCACAGGAAAATGGAGGAAATCACAACACTCAGTAACACAGGACCAGGAGAAGCAAATGAGTTAACATATGTAAATACACTGGCAAACCTCAAAGCAGCATCTAAATCCAAGCTCTGAGGTCCCCTCCTAATACAAGCTCCCTGGGCACAGGGATCGTTTTCCATTTTGTTTCTGTATCCTCAGCATTTAACAACACTAAGCATTGTTATCACAAGAGGGTTTAACATACAAAGATTTAGGATTAAGAAGAAAATACTCAATATTCCTAAAAACAAAGGATTCAGCCCTGGAAGGACTAGATTAGAATTGCCTAATTCCAAGCCCCTAAAGCTTTAAAGAAAACCGGGTCTCGAGGAGATGAAATGACTTGTCCAGGGTCACAGGGGGCAGAGAAATCTCACAGTGAATCCAGATCAATGTGCCCCCAGGCTCCCAAACTCTAAGGCCTCCACATCTCAGTAATATAGTTACAGATGGTTTTCTTAGGGCACACATCTCCTCTGTAACTTACGATTTGTAGGAATTTGTGTAAGAAGCGGGCTTTGGGCAGGGCAAGATTGCCTTAGAGTTTGGGAACGAGGGGAACAACAGGGACAAGGGCCCAGAGAATAAGGAATGAGTGGAAACAGCAGAGGTCAGAGGTCCCAGGTAAGGGGAACAGTGGAGCAGAGAGTAGCTCACAAATGTGACTGGAGATGAGGGCCTAGCCAGCAGGGCTGCAGAAGCAGCCAGAGAAAGGGCAGGGAAAAGCCTCAGAAAGAAAGAAAAGTCACCCCAAAGAAAGCAACAGCCTCAACTTAGGAAACAGAAGGAAGACCATATGTTACAGGCAAATGGCACAGGAACAGTATGCACAATGAGAGAAGGAAGCTGATGAAAACCCTTTTAACTATGTGGTCTCTCCTCTATCACTGCAGCATACAGCCCAAAATTAATCTGTACTTTCAATCCCAAGAGTTTTCAAGAAGATAAAAAATCCACAGAATAATCATTGTATTCACCTGGAGACTAAGACAGAAAATGATTCAAGTCCCCTATAAGGGCATCAGATGTACTGAAGGTGACATCAGCTTCCCTTGAAACAAGCAGCCACCAATGAGAAGCCAACTTTAACCTGGTGTTGGATCTAGGTCTAGGGTTAGTTTTTAAAGGGACCTCACCCCAGACAAATCCTCTATTGACAAATGAGGAAACTGAAGCCAGAAAGGGGAATTACCTTCCCCAAATTAGAAAATATTTATAAACTATTTAGCAAATGCCTGATGCAAAAAAGGTACTCGATCAATGCTCACTCTTCTTCAAGGTCACATAAATTACTAGCAACAGAAACAGAATTTGAATCCAGGTGCTCTGCCTTAAAGCCAAAATCAAAATGAGGATCCCTTTTCAAAAGCTTCCTTATAATAACAAAATAAAGAGACAGAATTTTTGCCTCTACCCTCTGGGGCTCAGACTAAAATGGTCCCTAATGCAATGTAGATGAAGCCATGAATCAATCCAGCCATTCTGGATAGCAACATAAACAACTTAGTGCCTCCAAAGTCACAGAGTCTTGGACACTAGTTGTGGGGTCAGTATGAGGCCCTAAGGAGATCAAAGAAAATGAAGCTATATTTATAAAAATATGTACAGGAGCTCTTTGTGTTATAGCAAAGAACTAGAAACAAAAGGGGTGCCCATCAGCTAGGGGAATAGCTGAACAAATTATGACCTAGGATTGCAATGGAATATTATTACTAGAAAAAAACAGTTTCAGAGAAATCTGGGAAGATATGGATGCAGAATGAAGTGAGCAGATCTCCCTTCTGCTTCCATTCTGAATCGTCCTCAAAAGTACTTGTGCCCATCTCTGTTGACTAAAGGTCCATTTTCTCTATGATGCCCCTTTAGGCCTGTAATGACAGATAATGTCTCAAGTAACAAACTGTGCCTCACAAAAAAAACAACCTATTAAAATTAGATTTAACACAGACAAAATATGCAACTTCTTTGCTATACCCCAATCCTTCAGGCTAATGACCAACAAAAAATCCAAAGGTAACTGCTGATAACAGCTTACAGTTCCCTTTAGCAGCTTCCAGCTATATTTGAACAAGTGCTCTAACTCTAGAAGGAAAAAATAAAACAAAGCAGAACCAGGGAGAATAAAATCTGTCCTTTTTTCTACATGATATTTCACTTGTAGGAAAGCAAAGGCAGGAAAGAAGGATCACAGAATTTTAGATTTGAAATAGACTTAAGAAATCATCTAGTCCTAAACCCTGTGAACTGGTACCGTGGGATAATTTAAAAAAAAAAAAAATTGTAACTATTTCTCCATAATGGTTTCCTTTGTAATCCTATCTTTTTTCTTACATTTTGAAAAATTATTCTAAGAACATGTCCATAATAGCACTTATCAAACTGCCAAAGGATCCATGGCACTAAAGTTTAAGAAATTTGTTTAGTGATCCAGTTGCATCCAACTCTTTATGCCCTCATTTGAGATTTTCCTGGCAAAGATTCTGGAGTGGTTTGTCACTTCATTCTCTAGTTCATTTTACTAATGAGGAAACTGGGGCAAACAGGATTAAGTGGCTTGCCCAGGGTCACACAGCTAGTAAGTGTCTGAGGTTGGATTTGAAAATGAGTCCTCCTGACTCCAGGGCCAGCGCTCTATCCTGTGCACTACCTAGTGGATAGATAAAAAACTGAAGAATCTTGCTGTAGTTCAATCTGAGGACCCAAGAAGTAGAGTGATTTCATCATAGTTACTAGGACCCCACACTTATGTTTCTCAAGGCCAGCTTTACAGTGTGGAAGAAAGCCACTGTTAAAGGATTTCTGAAAGGGGAAACTTTTTCATTCAGATTACAGTCTATCCTATCCAAAATCCAATTAAGTCATGGCTTGAATGCCTTCTAGAGGAAGGCTCTCCATGAATTTAAACAAGCAGCAGATCCTAAAAAGGGAATCAAAGAGCATTCCCCAAATCACAACATAAATTACTAAAAACAGAAGCAACTACTGCTCCCCATCAACCTAGGACTGCCCAATGCACAAGCTCCTTGATTTCCAGGCACACATTTCTTATCCAGGACAGGCTAAAAAACAAGAACTACATTACCGGAATGTTAACATAAGGGAAAAATAAGTGGCAAATGTATAATTCTCAGATTCTAGTCCTGTGTTATATTATTTAAATTGTGACAAATTCATTAAGTGGAAGTGTTGAAAAGATGGGATTGCCAAATATGGTCATATTCTATGTATTATTCAAAGCTAAAATTTAATCACCAAGGTGACTTTTCTTAACAGAAATATTTATGATAACAAATGGATTAACTCACGCTTGGCATAGACATCTCGACAGGATACACCGGTAATCTCCAGCTTCCGTAAGTTTTCACATACACCATACTCTGGAAAACATAGAAATTTACTAAAAATTAAATTCAAAGAAACACAAAGCAAAACCAGAGAATGGGGAAATCAAAATCTTCACTCCCTCAAATTTCAACCTGTCCCACTCTGTGGAGACAGTTTGAATTTTCCTATTGTTCCACTTTGTCAGTCAACCAGAGCTAAATAATAATCAATGTTGCAGGTTGTGTATTTGTGTGGAAATTGGACTGCAGAAGAACACTATTTTTGTGAAGGTTACACTACCTCACTATCCCAACAAATATTTAGCCAAGGTATAATGTAACTACCGTGAGCAACTGTGACCATATGATACAGAAAAGAGAGAATATAAACGAGTATCAAAAATGAGTACTAGGCAATCTTATGGGAAAACTGCTGAAACATAATCTTTTTGCTGCATTTCTGTTTCTGCCTTTCCACATTATTCTCCAACCTTCCAGAACAGTCTCTTTCAACAGATCTCTAAGACTCTCACTATAGCCTAAAACTCCCTCATAGTGGCAAGCCCAAAGCTTACCTTGTGCTTTGTCCTATATAACTACTCATCCTTAAAATTACCACCTCCATTCTCCTTCCATAAGCAAAACTCAAGACCCCTCAAGTACAGAAGACCCAAGCAAGGTATCAGAAAGAAAGAAACGTGATTGGAGGAATTCCTATTACTATTTGAATGAATGACTAATAACCCTTTCATCACACAATAGGTTTTTATAATCTCGTAAAATATGCTTACTCTTAATGAAGTGGTTAAATTGATGGAATTTTAGACAATCCAATTCAATAAATATTTAAGCTGCTACTGTGTTTAGGACACATTAGTGTGTGATAAAATGATATAAGATTCAAGTAGAGAAAGGAAGCAGAGGGAAAAAGAGAAGTAGGCAAGCCTGAGAAAATAAGCTATTTTCACAAAAATGTCCCTCCTTAAACTCCTGAATCTACAGCAAAATCTAAAATCTACAAGTTTTTCAGTCACTCCCACTCCATACTGTTGCCTGGCTTATATGCACACTTAGTAAATGCTTTTACATTTCTCTATCACAAGCAGTAGAGGGGCTCTGGCAGAAAGACGCAAAGCTGCTGTATGGATGGGCAATTTGTAAATCTATTGTTTTGAAATGAGGAACCTATTGGACATTTGATTTAAGCACTAGCCCCCTACTCTATGGGCCAGTGCTCCCTTATTCCCCTTTACACATATGTTTATATGGGACCTATTTAAATGGTTTCAATCTGGCACCACTTGGGCAGTGATTACCCACCAATTTTAGAACGGTCAAATCTTGGCTCCTTCTACATCCATAGAATTCTGGGCTACACAGGGTGAATGAACACTATCTACATGTTCCATTCTGCTAATTCTATTAAGTTCTATTACTACAAGAATCTATACTATTTTTAATATACCTGCTACCTTTAATGGGTAGTAGGAAAAAAAAAAAAAAGTCTTTAAGAAGAACCCCGCCAAGTTTAGGTTAGTCCAGAGATCCAATGACTAAAGCCAATGGACAAGCATTAAATTGTGCTAGGTGCCAAAAGCTGATCCTGATTCTAGGTTTGGATGGTGCAATAGAGAATCCAGTTCTAGTTAACTGACAAGATGAGCAGAGATGTCTTTAGAATCACAACCCACTCTGAGACCATCTGCAGCGAGGATCTCCCCATGTTTGTGCAACAAGTGTCCACAGAACTTTGGCCTGAGTAAGGGGAGCCCCGCTGCTCTCCCTGAGGGGAGCCCATTCCCCTTCATGCTCCCACCCTTGTGCTGCCCACTCACTGTCAGGTGGTCCCATCTGAGGTATTCTTGGCAGGGACACTGGAAAGGTTGGCCCTTTCCTTCTCCAGAGGAGAAAACTGAAGCAAACAGGGTCAAGGGCCATGCCCAGGGTCCCCTAGCTGGTGTCTGACTCAGGATGAGCACCCCTGACTTCAGGACCCTTACTGCGCCTGCTGCGCCACCCGGCGGGGGACAGTTCTCACTACACAATCTGCCAAGTCTCCACACAGCCAAAGGGAACCCCTATGGGGCTGTAGCAAGCACCCAGTCTGAGGTCAGTTCAGGAAGACCCAAGTTCAAATCCAAACTTATACACAGCCTCACTGTCTGGGGCAAGCCATTAACTTGTTTGCTTCAGGTTCCTCATCTGTTAAATTGGGAATTGTCTCAGCACCTACGTCTAGGAGTCACTGTGAGGACTAACTGAGACCATATGGGCAAAAGCCCTTAGCCCTGTGGCCAGCACACAATAAACGCTCTATAAATGCTAGCGCTTATGTTGTTAATCCATTCCATGGGACAATCCTCTAAATATCTATCATTTTGCTTTTCCAAGTCTTCTCCACTCCATTTTTCAAACTAAAAGCTAATGAATCCGATTTCAATTCTCAAAAAATTTCTCAAAAGAAGAGTTCATTTAAAAGAGGGCTGGCAAATCAGGAGGACCTGAATTCAAATCTGGTCTCAGACACTTAACACTTCCTAGCTGTGTGATCCTGGGCAAGTCACTTAACCCCAATTGCCTCAGAAAAAAAAAAAAAAAAAAAAAAAAAAAGATAAATTTTTTTAAAAAGAGGGCTGGCAAAACATGTAGACAGGGACCCACACATGACCAAGAGCCAACCTGACCTAAGAACAGGTCACCCCAGAGGAACTTTATTCCCTTTCTAGACAGGGTCACCAAGACAGCAGGAAGGCTCTGTCACTCACGTAGATTGATCCACTATTTTCCATTATTATTATGAAGATGAATCACAGGGTGGGATGGCCAGGCTCAAAGAATATGTCAACAGGGCAGGAAGATTAAAATGCTTAGGGACATCCCCAGGGACTGATCTTGGCCCTGGGCTGTTTAACTTTCTTACCAATAACTTGAACGAAGATCAAATCTGCTTTGAGAAAGATGACTTAACATTTGAGATAAGAGGATGCAAAAGATCACCATATACTAGGTGGCCCTGTGGATAGAGCACCAGTCCTGAAGTCAGGATCACAAAGATGAAAAAAGCCAGTCCCACCTTCAAGGAGTTTACAATTTGATGGGAACAGATAACACCCAACAACAAGAAGCTGAAAAGGGTTGTAAAGGTGAAGTCAAAGAAGTCCCAAAGTACTGCAGTTGCATGAGAAATGGTGTTCCAAGCTGAGCTCCTTCCTAAAAAGGGCATTTAGAATATCATGAGAGACAGGGCACAAAGATGAGACAGTGGACCAAGACTGATGGGATCTTGCAGGGTGGATGAGCAATTTAGGAAAGGGTGAGATCTGGGAGAAAAGATCATTGAGTTTTTTTCCAGACATATTGAGCTTGAGATGTCTTTAGGAGATCCAGTCTGAAATGATCGATAGGCTAGTGATGATGCAGTCAATAAACAAAGATGAAATGGTAAACATATAGTATTTGAAAAAAAAAAAAAAAAAGAAGAAGAAGAAGAAAGAAACAAAAGTTACCAACTATCACATTAACGTTCAAAATCCCTAAATCAATGTATTAAGACTAAGATTATTCCACCTTACAGGAATACACTGAAAAATAGTAATAATAAAGAATTAAAACAAACTTCACCTCTAACCCAAATTGAGAATAAGTCCAGAATTTTTAAAAATATTGAACCATACAATTTACAAAAATGTACACAACATTTTAATTCAGTTTCCACTTCCAAGACTATATCCCCAAAAGTAAGACCTATGTTAAACAAAAGTATTTCAAATATCACTATTTGTAATAAATAGGGGGAAAAAAGACATAAATTAGATACTAGATAAGTAAGAAGTAGACACATAATAACTGGGAAGTAGATGAACAAATGAAATGAAATATTATTGTGCCTTAAGACAAATTCTTTTATTTTTAATTTACCTAAATTTTAATTTATGGAATAAAACAAGGAATTCAATAACAGAATACTTAAAAAAGGTAACTACATAACATTGCAGCTCTATTATATACAATTTGCTATTCCTTTTAAATATATGATAGTCATCATGAGGTGGAGCAGTGGATAGAGCACCAGCCCTGAATTCAGGAGGACCCGAGTTCAAATCTGGTCTCAGACACTTAACACTTCCTAGCTGTGTGACCTGAGCAAGTCACTTAACCTCATCATCATGTAATTTACAAAATGCTTACATATACCTGCATGGCCTATCAGGTGCCAAACCTTCCTTTTTTTACCCACTCACACCCCATCTCTCTCTAAGCTGTGACCTTAGACCCGGCCTTCCTGACCTGTCCCCCAGATTATCACAACTGCCTCCCAAACGGGCCTCCCTGCTGCACAGTTGCAGCACAAAGAAGAACCAGGTCATAACCCCACTCAAACTGCTTCCCAGGGGCCGCTTTCTAGTCTTTCACCACTGGGCCTGCCTTTCCAGCCCCACATTCTGTTCCTTGTCTCACCTCAGTGCCTTCACATATGCTGCCTCCTTCCCTCAGCCTCCCCTGAGAAGTCTTTGTGGGATCCCTCCTTGCCACAGCCTCCCGCCCTTCCCCCAGGACCCTTCACTGAACTGCTCTGTCCTTGTCCTCTTCATTTCTTGCCCCTCAGAAGGGAAGGTTACATAAGGTGGCATCTGTCCTGCTGCCACATCACGAGGGTGACTCTTGACTTTGCGAGGGTGCTGCATTTAAGGGAAGCAGCTTCATTCTCTCCTCCAGAGCCACGGGACAAGCTGGCCCAGGCTCTACAGGGTGACCTAGGCCTTTCCAAATTAACACCCTTCTCCAGTCTCCGTATGAAGCAAACCCATTCAAAGACCAGGGGCTGGGTGCGAACTAGAAAGATGCCTTAATTCACCACCACACAAATATCAGTCCGGGAGGAGAATTCCCAAGTTTCTAGCAGAACAGAAAACAATTGCCACCATTTTTTAAGGCATTCTAAATGCTCAAAACATAGCCCACAGAGGTCTGGGTTGGGACTATTTCTAGACATTGGCCAAAGTGATTTAGGTTTAAAAAGCACAGTTAGATAGTTCCATTTGAAACACAACAGGCTGGGTCCAGAGAATATTAAACACTTTTAAAACCAGTATTTCTTTCTAAAGCCAGTTTTTTCTGAGTTTTATTTCAAGAAATCAAAATGTGACACAGTAGACTGAGAACTGTACTTGGGAAATTCTGAGTTCTAAGTCAGCCTCAGACACTTACTAGTCAAGCCATTTAACCTGTTTCTCTCCGTTTCCTTTCTGGCAAAATGGGGATAACAAAAGCACCTACCTCCAAGAGTTGTTATGAGGATATTATGAGATAATCCTTGTAAAAGTGTTTAGAACAGTACCTGGCACATAGTAGATGCTATATAAATGTTTATTTCCTTTCACCTTCCCCTTTCTTTTCAAACACAGATTGTTTCATCACTGTATTTGTATTTCCACTGTCACTAGGTTTAGATATTTTACTAATTGATAGAGCTATATAAAGATAGGAGAGAAAAGTCAACAAATCCAAGTTATAAAGGACAAAAAAACAACACAAAACAATCAACAAGGTGGATTCTATTATGCTAGATCTATAATATACTACTTTAGGAACAGTATTAGAAAATGTTAAAGACACAGGATTTACTCTTTAAGGTTTTTTGTTCCATCTTGCAGGTCTTTTTTTTTTTCTTATTTCCATATAACCTTGTTATTATGCTCAATATCTAAATGTTTTAGAGTATTCTAGGATAATGTATCTACTACCCCTGACTAGAGAACATAAATACTCCCACCATACTATATTTTCGTGGCCCAGTCTCAGCACACTTATTCCATAGTAGGCACTTAGTAAATGTTGACTGACTGAACTAGATCTGCTTTGAAATAGTATTCCTTAGGTCTCTTAAAAAGAAATTTAAGTGGTAAAATAAGAGGCAGCTCCCCAATTGGCCAAAGTTTATGATTTACAAACTCAAAACTTGTTTGTCCCAGACCCTGCTCTCTTTTCCAAGAATCTTTGATTTCCAAAAAGTCCGATTATAAAAGCAAAGGTCTTCCAAAAGGGTACAAAGGGTTGTACAAATCAGCTCTGGGTTTGAGCTCATCTCTGTGATTGGCACACCATGTACAGGAAGGACAAACAGTTTTATAGAATGAAAATTTGACCCTAAATGACAATCCTTCACAGGTTCTAACCCTCCAAGTTTTATACAGCTTGGACTCTTAATTTTGGTGTTTCTGGGAAATGAGTGTGGATCACAACAAAGCATTTCCACTCTTTCCATTATTGTTTGCTTGCATTTTTGTTTTTCTTTCCAGGTTATTTTTACCTTCTTTCTAATTCCGATTTTTCTTGTGCAGCAAGATAACTGTATAAATATGTATGTGTATATATATATATATATTATTTAACATATACTTTAACATATTTAACAAGTATGGGACTACCTGCCATCTAGAGGGGGTGAAGGGAAGGAGGGAAAAGGTTGGAACAGAAACTTTTGCAAGGTTCAATGTTGAAAAATTACCCATGCATATGTTTTGTCAATAAAAAGCTATAATTTAATAAAAATAAGCTGAAGAAAAATTAAATTACATTTTAAAATAAAAAAATAAAAATTTTAGTGTTTGCTTAAAACTGTTTTATAACATCTAAAATAATCTGTTATTTGAATTGACTGAATCCTCAGGGTACAAGCAACAGAAGTATGAAGGGAAGTAAGAATTTACCACAGACAAAAGCATTTCAACAACCAAAAGAACATTTCTCATTAATGCAGAAAGCAATCAAATGTCTGGAGAGGCAATGGAAAGCAGTGTTTCCGGTCACTACCTATATTGTCTTGGCCAAGTCACTCTGGGCTTCAATCTTAGGTTTATAAATGATAGAGACTGAATGAGATCAGAAATTCTCCATTGTTGTGTGTGTCATATAATCTCTGTCAGACCAGTGCACTAGGGACACTTTGGAATAATGATTTGAAATAAATGAAGGATGTGCTAAAGTTCAGTTTTAAGGGTCAGTGAAACACAGAAGTCACTTTTCCCCTCCAAATAAAGAGACCCCTATCCACAGACCTCATAAGGGCCCAAGGGCTCCAGGTTAAGAAACTCTAGAGAATCTCCAGGACTCTTAAATCAGAGGACAAAGGAATGACTCATTTCCTCCCCTATCTTTAAGATGATAAACAATGTGAGTTTGCAGTTGCACTAAAAAAGATGGATAGAAGAACAAATTTTAAAAAAAGAATTCTCTAAAGGAAAAACCCTCTAGGTCATGAAGACAGACAGTAGAATGAGTAGAAAGATGATAAAATGCAAAGAACAAATATGAACTTTTAACTTCTATTTTAATCCCAATTTCACAATCACCATGAATTTAGGGCTCTGAAACTTTCCCTGTCACAGGTATGACCTCAACTACTTAACGCAGTCTCTGAGCTGGAATATATCCCAAACCTCAGAGTGCAGGCCTGGCCTCCACACCGCTCCTCCCAGAGCAGGAATACTGGGTTGCAATGTCACTAGAAGTCCCTAACCGTGGTCACTTCATTCTCTGGCCTGCACACCAAACTACCCAGATTCCCCTTGCTTTCCAACTCTACCTCAGAGAAGAGTAATCAAATTATTACCCTCCTAGGCCATTCAAGGCTCCTCCTGCTTAGCTACCTCTCCTCCCAGCCCAGTTTCTCCATTAGAATGTCCATCAGGAAACATTGATAGACAGCTCCCCTAGGCCAGGCACGGGGCTCCACACCGGGGGGCCAAATTAGGGGGGGGCAAATGGTTCTGGTCCGCAGGAGCACACACTAGAACACAGAGACACCGCAGGGAACCAGAGCTCTGCAGAAATCTGCTGACACCGAGGACTCGGTCTCTCTCAAAGCAAAAGGCACATTAAAATAATCTCATAACAAACAAAATCATTAAATAACTAGGAAAAAAATCATCAAATAAACACTCAATTAAATTAAATAACATCAATAAATAACTAGGAAAAAACAGGAACATTTTTCCAAAAGAAAAAGAGTTAAAAGAAATTTAAAATGGTTATTTGTTAAGGGCAAAAATGGTTGTTTGTTAAGGGCAAGAGGGTCCAAGTACAAGATGAGGGACTGTTTATTTTATAGCTCCATTACACCTTGCTCATAGTAGACATTAAATAAACAATTGTTATAAAAATGATAAAATCAACAAAAAAATGGCCTATAAAGTGAGACTGTCAAATAGAAAAAGACTATAGACAGAAAAATCAATCCACATTTCAACCAACCTAGATGAATATGTCATTCCTTCAACCTGGGGAGAGGGGGAACACAGTGTAGTGGATTGCAAGGTAGCTCTACATTTAACAATTAGAACACCTACATTGAATTGCGGCTTTGCCAGTGACTAGACAAGCAAGACAGACCTATGCCCCTGTGACTACCTTAAGACTGTTTCCTGTATGTTTAGATCAAATGAGGGAATAAAATATACATAGAATTTTATAAACTTTAAAGTACAAACTATTATTAATAGTGAATCCTGTCCCTGATAGAGCAATGATGAGAAAATGCAAAAACCTTATGTTTCTGGCCTTAAGATTGTTTAATATTTACAGTTAATCACCTGAGGAATGGAAATGAGTACCATTATTTTTAGGATGCTTAAGTTGTCAGATATCTGCACAAATCAGCAGTTCTCACTTTTTAATCTCAGGACCAATTTAGACTATTAAAAAATAGTTTAAAAATTAACAATAGTCACCATATTAGAAATTAAAATGTCTTAGTATTATTATGAAAATAGTTTGCTGGAGTTTGTTTTGGGTATGTTTCCTTTTTCCCCTCAGACATCCTGAAAATAATCTCAAACTCCAAAATGCTTACTGACCAACTACATTCTATGAACTGCTAGTATGGATGAATATTCTAGGAGTTTGAAAGAGAGCCACTCTAGCAAAATTCTAGAGAACCAAAGAGAAAATGTGAACTAAAACCTTAAGGAGAGGTAGAACCCGAGAGGTGGGAGGAATGGGGAAGATGGGAGGGACGAAGAATGGGGGGAAAACCACTAAAGACTGGGACAATGGCCTACCATCAAGGGCACAGATACAAACAGTACTTTTAAGGGATGAGAAGATTGGCTTGGCTGGAAGAGAAAGTTCACGGAAGGGAAAGCAACAATAGTAATTTACATTATGAAGCACTGTATAATTAACTAACACTTTCATAAGCACTGTCTACTTTATTTGACTGATTCTCACAAAATACTGGGAGAAGGTAGTGCACATATTATCTTCCCCTTGACCAATGGTCTGGGTGCAAGGTGGTTAAAGAACAAAAATAGAGTGAAAGTAGGTAGTGCAAATGAAGATTCAATAGTGCTTAGTATTACATAGAACATGGAAGGGAAATTAGGGTGGAGCTCATGTTTTTAAGTCTGGGTAACTATACTGCACACTGACACCAGAAAATTCGGTGTATTTTGTTATCAAATGGTAATTTTGAGATCAAGGGAAAAAAATACATGATAAAAACAAATGAAATAAATATGTATATATATACATGTATTACATTTGTACATGCATGTATATAAATATATTTGATAATCTGAAAAGACAAAAAAAAAAATGTCAAGTTCTAGGACATACTTTCCAGTAAGTGTTTCTTAATGTTCGTGAAAACCTCTGATAAAAACAGAAATGGAAAAGCTAAAATAATCCCAGACTCACTCAACTTTCCTTGTTAAAAAAAAAAAAAAGACAAAATGTTCAGCATTTACCTAATTCAAGGAGAAAAATTATTTTTTAAAAGTGTTTGACACCAACTTGAAAACAGCTTATCCGTTGTATAAACTCTATCCTTAAATGCTTTTAAAGTTAATTATGTTTGCTTGCAACAAAATGTCCTCTCCTTCAGACACAATTCCATCCTGCTGAGTAAGACCCATTAGTTCAGAGATGATGAAAAGCTGGTCACCAATGCGGCCAGGCTGTGCCTTCTAAGTAAATAATACATCTTCGTATTGCAGGCTGTCAGTTCAAACACTTGATTTAGTAATACCCTCTACAGAGGAGCACCATTTAGAAAACTGCTCTGTAGCTGTCAGGGAACATGTATGTTTGTTCAGACCAAAGCCATCTGTTTGACTCAAAATTTTTACCTGAATATACGGAAGCCTGAAGATCTGTGGAAATTTATGACATACTTGCCACTCATGATGATGAGATCATCCAAACAAAACAACATAAATACAAGGTAATTCTTAACTCCTCATATGCTGAATCATTAACAAGTGACTCAAGTTTAAAAAGGCTCTACTGCCAATCTCCAAACAAATCTTCTGGCAAAGAATAGAGAAAAATCAGCCAAGTCTGAAGCACTGCTCTAAGATGGGTATCTGAAGTATATCCTGGGCAAATACATGCCTTCGAGTGCTTCTCTCATCAGTAATCGGTAATCTCTTTTTAATCTCCTGGCTTTTCCCCTATTGTCCATTTAATAACTAAAATCCAGCATGGTACCACAGAAGGGGCACTGGGCTCTAAAATTATAGGGCCCACGTTCCAAGGGATGGGCCAGGCACTGAACCTCGAGTTTCCACTTCCTCTAACATCCCTTCCAGCTCTCCATCTATCAGCCTATGAACCTGCTATCTGATGTCTCAAGCAAAAGTATAATAACCCTCTCTTACACAGCCTAACTCCTCTCCCAGAATCCTTGCATCCACTTGTTCCCTTTCTATTCACTTCTCTTTCCTTTAAAATGTGACATCTGGGACTACTGTTCAACCAGGCCCCATATCTCCAAGGTTACCAACAATTTCTGGACTGCTCAATCCAACAATCTTTTTCTCTATTCTCATCCTACTGGATCTTTCTGCAGCTTTCAACACTATGGATAATGCTTTCCCCCAATCACCCTCATCCAACCTTATTTTTCTGTTACACTGCTTTCTACTGCCTATGGGACTGCTCCTTCTGTCTCCTTTCCTGAATTAATCCAGGTCCTATGCCTATGTCCAAGCATATCCTCCACAGCCCTGTCCTAGGCCTTCTGGAATCCTCTCCTACATATACTCTCTCTGTTGGAATCTCACTGGATTTTTGGTTAACACCAGTATCACACCACCATCTTCTACTTAAAAATCATCAATGACTCCTATTGCCTCTTGGATAGAAGGCAAAGCCAGTTAATCTGGCCCCTAGTCCCTTTGCAATATTGTTCTGCAGTCATATACAAACAGGATGGTTTCCTTAAACAATACACTCTTCACGTAACATGCTTCTAACCAAGCAGTCCTTATGCCAGGAGTACTGTCCTCCTCACTCATGCCTTATGGAAAGAACCCCTGGGTTCTGTGAGTTTCTTGCATTCTTAGTAAAAGATTCTTAGCCAATGACCAACTTAATCTAGATATCCCTACTAAAAATTAAACCATAAAACAAAAAGCAGCTATAACTCACTAGAAGAGAGATCATGAGTCAGAATCATTCGACCCTTCTTCAACCCCTAACTGCTCAGCCCTGCTTCTCTGGAGGTCCCTCACCTCCTTCAATCCTCAGATATTCCTCATCTCTTTCATTGTCACTGTTTTCTATCTTCTACAGACCTCTAGGTAGTCTATCTCACTCAAGTGAATGCAGGGTCCTTGAGGACAGGAATAATTCTTTTTACTTCTATATCCCTAAAAAACAAGCATGGTGCCTTGCTCATATGGGCACCAAATGTCTGTTGAATTGAACTGAATTTCCCTCTAAGTAGGCCAGGTGTCTCTCCAAACCTTTCTGTCAATGTTATGGCTATTGCCGATAACTCCCAGCTTGGAATCCTACAGGTCCTATGTCTTCACCTCTCTGTTTTATTTTCTAATTCATTACCAAGGTGCAAAGACATTTCCACTCCAGATGTTCATGTGGATTATTTGTGCCCGAGCTGGGTTCTGAGCTCCTGAGGGTCTCATTAGTCAGACATTGCACACCTTGATCCTAACATGGTGATGTCATTCTGTTCTTCTTCAAGCACAAAGCCCAAAAACAAAGTGGTCACTCACAGACCTTCCTTTGAAAGGTCAGAAAATCATGGAATCTTGAAGCCATCAAGTCCTACGTCCCCGAACAAATTTAACTCCAACAAGGGATTATCCAGCCTCTTCCTGAAAACTTCCAGCAAGGCCCTCGACCTTTAATGGTCCAGAACAACAAGCACTACTTTTTGTAAAGCTCTCATCAGGAGGAAGCTTTTTCCTGACACAGAAACAAAATCATCTTCTTTACAGCTGCTACCAATTCTGTATACAAGACTAACCTGACATCCCCAGGAGAGCTCCACAGTTCTACTTCTTTCAAGAGACTCTCATGTGACACCATTCCGGGCCTTAACCACCCAACCTGCCCCATTCTGAATGCATTCCAGGGACTCAACTCCTTCCTAAAATGCAGCACCCAGAGCTAAATACAACACCCCTGATGGGAATCTCACCTGACAGTACAGAGAACCACCACTCACCTTGCACCTTCCATCTCCTGCTGGGCACAGGATCCCCAGAGATTGGCAAAAAGGGGCCTAGAATCTTCCATCTGCCCCAGAGACACCCCCTCCCAACTCATGGAGTCTACCCTTCTCAGGGGAGAAGAGTCAAACCTTGCTCAGACCACCCCTTGGACGTTTTATCCTGTATCTCCTGAGTAAAGGTGACAAGAGCCAGCCCACAAGAGCATCTTCTAACTACCTCAAAGCAACAATTCCCTTCTGTGCCAGCACAAGCCAACTTCTATCCCCTGTCATCTGCTTGATCTCCTAGGTGGACTGTGGAGGCCCTCTGGTGCCTTTTGACCTCAGGCTTTACATCTCCTGCTGGGTCTGTCCCTTGAAGAAAGAGAAAGAGGGAGTAGAGGAAGTGCTGGACTTTTTTCATCTTTTGTGGAGGTCTGATTTCCCCTTCCCCCCTCTGCAGAGAAAAGAAGTAGTAAAGCAGGACCTCCTATCTGATCACTGGGCCGTGCATCTGCCTCTAGCTTCCTTTGGGAAGAGGAATGGTGCCCTTCACTCCATCAGAAACATTCTTTCACCTGGTCAGACCCTTAACATCCCAGTAATTCTGCTCCCCTAAGCCATCACCCCCCACATTCCCCACCCCCACCTCCCAATTCCTTATTTCTGTCCCAACCTTTTCACTCCAAAGTTTGACCCAAACATCCTTGAACCCTTCCACTATGCCCTGTAGAATGCCTATTCCATAAAGGCAACAAACTTCCTTTCACTCTAAATCGTTTCCTCTCCTAAAATAAATAAATAATGATAATTCTCTCCTTTTACCAATTATACTGAAATCTGGCTCTCTCCTTATCACCATGGCTTCCTTGGCCATTTATGTCATGTTACCTTGATTGGGCCCTCACCACTACTAGATAATTCTTCTACACCTCACCCCTTTAATCAATTCACTATCCCATTCTCCACCTGGCCTCTTGTAAACCTCCTTTTCATCAGTGCTCACCTTCAAGGATATTCAAACCAAAGCTCGCATAGCTCCCCTCCCAACACACACTCAGCTTCTGCCTCCTCACCTTAGGGATCAGTACAAGGTCTGATGATATCATAGGAGATTTGTTATGGAGAGCTGTTCTTTTTTCCCAGACAGTTGCTAAGGTCTCTTCCAAAAGTCAAAGCCTTTGATTCTATGAACTGTGGTAGATGAATATTATTGACAGTGAGTAACAAATGATAGACACACTGACCTTTGAAACATGGGAAGTTATCTAGCTCAGGGCTTCTTAAACTTCTTCCACTCACAAGAGAAATTTTTACATAACCCTATCTTGAATCTGAGCCAAGGTGTTTCTGGCAGCATTCATGCATGTTCAATGCAAAGTGTGCATGTTGTCTGTTCAGAACTGAAGTTAAGTCTCAAGAAGCCAAACAGACAAACACTGCAAACACTGTCAGAAACAGCTCAGATTCATTAAAATTAATTTTTGGTCCTTGCATTCAAAACCTTTTACTATTGCCAAATGTTTTTCCAAGTCCACATTCAGTTACTGAAACCTATATGAAGCTGAGACCCACAGTTTAAGAAACTTTCATATAATTAATTGATGAAAAATCAAGTGAGAACTTAGAACATATAAAGTGACTACAATGATATAAGTGAAAAGAACCCTGAGGAAGTTTAATGACAAATTATAATAAAGTCTATTTTCTTGATTTTGGCAGTAAGATGAAGAATGATGCATATACTGTCACAAGAAGTTTGCATGTCAGTTTATTTTACATAAATGTTTTTCCTTGGTATCAGAGAGAGTTCAATGATCACGGAGGCCAGTCCATATGTATAAATTAGTCAGATATAACAATATACTATAAATAAAGGGTTGTTTTTAAATGATTTGTGGGAGAGGGGGAGACACAAGACAGGACAAGCATTGATTAAGCACCTATTAAGTGCTAGGCACTTTGCTAAGCATTTCCCAAACCCCTCATTTAACATTTTCTTTTTCATAGGCAGCTGTTATGTCCTGAAAACAGGATAATAATAAATGCTTGCATCAAATATTATCTCATTCTATTCTCAGGCTCAGGCATCTCTAAACCCTCCCTCAACCCTCAATCATGGAACAATACTTTACATAACAAACGCAACTTTCCTTCTAATTTGTCTAACATTTTCCAGAACTAGAATCTCTCCTCTCTCCTCCTAAGCTTAAAAAGGCTCTTCAAAGGTAATCAGTTAACCCAGACAGACTTTAGATGACAAAAAACCAGGGGGGAAGTAAAATGATACAACCTGGTCTATATGGCCTCTGAACAAATCAAGGGAGAGTCAGTGGCTTTATTTATTATTTATATAATATTATATATTAATTTATCATATGTACTGTCAATAAAAATCTTGAAGTTTGCCAACAAAAGCATCTACCTTACTTCATATATACACAAGACAGCTTTTCATTTTTTCATCTAGATAAAAAGCATGTTGGTAATTATACATTTCCTACTTAGTCATCAACAGAGATTAGTATCATAGGAAAAGAGAATTTCTGACTATGTACAACTAATTTGGATAGAAACTCTGGTACCCTGGATAAAAATAAAAGACTAAAAATTTTAGAATTTTTCTTCTTCAGCTAAAATATTTTACAAATATTATTATAAGAATCCTGAAAACATCCACCCCTCAAGTATGACATAAACGATTTCTCCTAATGACATGTTTAAAATGGAAAAGCTGAGCTTTAGGGACACACAAAGCAAGTCATCCAAAACTATAAAATTCTAATATTCTATCTGCTTTCTAAGGCTCTATAGGGAAATTTTATGTAAAAACCACTAAGAGAGTCTGCTTTCTGTTCCCTTAGTTTAAAGCCACTTTTTTTGAGCACTTCAGTCTTTGTTAGCCACTCCCTGGATAATGTTTTAAGCTTCTCAGAGTTAAAGCTGACTATAATGATTTCAATAGTGTTCAGTAAATTGTTATGCATTAACAAAAATAAATCAAGTTATAGTCACTGATAAAATATATTTGGGTTATAATCTCAGAACATTGAAAAAAATGATTTATAGAACTACACACAATTTGCTGCAAATTTCCAAAAGAGTTAGATTTCAGAAAAAGTTTACCTTACTTTTAAAAATCATGCTTTCATATTTCTGAAAGATGGCAAGTGTTATCTGGTTCTGTGCCTTTCCCACTAAAAGCACAAAGTCATCTTCTGAAATGGAATTAACCTGCACTGCATATCACAATAGCAAATCTGAAAAGTATTCCATATACAGTCAACCTAAAAGCTCCAAACTGTTAAAAAAAAAAAAAAAAAAAAAATTAACGCTAATGCTGGGTTTTACCTTGATTTGTTCTTTAAAACAGAGGAGAATTTAGCCCATATGTATGTTCTGCATACAAGTCTAAGATAATGTACATAAGAAGCTTAAAAAAATTTAATTCAAATTAGCTAAATATTGACATTAAGACTTCTAAAATCATCCCTAAGCACTATGTAAAAATACAGGTTCTTCTGTCAACCTGAAATTGAACCAATACTCAGACTGCCTCTGTAGTGAAATAAGATACATTAAAAGAGACCCTCTTTCCCTATTTCTAATTGGCTTTTTTTTTAATTATTCAAAATGATCTGTCCATGGCTTTCTTTAAGTGCCAAATAAAATCCCACCTTCTACAGTAAGCCTTCTCCAACCTCTCTTCATTCTAGTGCCTTCCTCATTACTTTCTTTATATCCATATATACTGTAAAGAGTTTGCTTGTTTGTATTTGCATATTGTCTCCTTTACTAGACTGAGTTTTGGAGAACAGGGACTGTCTTTGGCCTCTTTTTGTGTCCCCAGAACCTACTAGATCCTTAAGAAATGTTTACTGAGTGTGGACAACTCAAATGTATTCATTTCTTCTCCACAATTAAGATACCATCCTTTAAAATAATGATGATTCTACGGATAATGTTATCAGTAGGTGAATTTGTATTGTTTTTACCGAAGTTACCATACATTCTTCAGCATTGACAGATAAGAAGCACATATTTAGGCTCCTCTAACCAGGCATCAAGCAGAGATATTACATCTAAATACATCTAAATAAAAGATGACAGTCCAGAATAGAGTGATAAAATCAGTTTATTTCAGCAAGATCATCCATAAAAATCAAAGCAATAATTTCCTATTTTCATCACTATTCTCTGCTGTTATAAATGTATATAAATACCTGATATAATTGTCATCTTTTCAGTTTTGATTTCAACAGTCCTAAAGTTGCTCATTCTCAGATGAGCAGCTGACTTTTCCCAAAGCACATAAAGTCCTAGTTATTTATGCCTTTATGTAGGCTTTAAGTTGCTTTCTATATCAAGCAAAATCCAATATGCTAAGAAAATTGTATTTAATATCTTACCCAATTTTATCCACTATATACACCAAAAGATGTGCTTTAGATTCAAATTGTTTGTTTTTAGCCAACATCTTCCATCTTTGACAATGTAAATGAAGCAAATTAAAAAAAAAAAAAAAAAAAAAAAACCATCAGGTCCTTTAAAACACGCACGGACACTTCGAAACTTTTCCCTCAGCACCCCAAAGAGATCACTGTTTCCGCCACACAAACTTCCCTCCCTTTCATCACCTGGAACCCCAGTATCAAAATTTAGGACTCAGGAGGGGCCTCGGGGGTCATATAGAACAATACTGGATCCCCAGTACAACTACTCGTTGAGCACATGACAGCGCTGTAGGTACTCAATAAAGGTTTTTTTATACCTACACAGACCTTCCCCCCAGAGCCCAGTGACGCCCCCGCTTCCCCTACATACATACACACATGGTCCTGGTGAATTCCCCCTCACAGGGCCCTGTAATTAGCCTCCTACCCCACCACACAGTACAAAGTTCTCCCCCACACACAATGGAAAGTCCTTCCTGATCTCCCTCTTTTGATTACCTCCTATTTGTCGATAGCTCCCAGGTAGTTCACGTGGACTCCTGGAGGACAGGGACTGTCTTTTGCCTCTTTTTGTATCCCCAGTTCCCAGCATAGTGCTTGGCACAAAGGAGGCACTTAATAAAGCTGGCTGACGGGCTGACCCAGGGCCTTCCTGAGTTTCCCCATTCTCCGCCCCCTCCCCATCACAGGCGCACTCCTCCCCCTGTTCCTGCACACACACATGCACACTCTCCCCGGAACACTCACTATCTCTTGCATACACGTGTACTCTCCCTCCTCTTGCACCCCAACTTACCCTTCCCTTGCACTTAGTCGCTGTCCCCTCTCTCGAAGGCACATCCACTTCCTCCCCCTCCCTAGTCACTTTCCCCATACTACCCCTTCCCTAGTGCAAACATTCCTTCACTTGCATTTCACACACTTCTACGCCTCCCCTGCACACCCTCCCGCGCGCGCACAGTGCCGCCCCCTCCCCTGTCCACACGCGCGCGCGCACAGTGCCGCCCCCTCCCCTGCCCCCTCCTCTCCACCAGCCCGCTCACCCTCCCGGCAGCGCCGCCTCCAGATGGTGTCGGTGTTGAGGATGCGCCGGAACTTGGTGCAGACCTGGGCCAGGCTGGGCAGGTCGGTTCCGGGCAGAGAGGCGAAGATCTCCACTAGGAGCTCGGGAGGCAACTCGAGGAGCGAGCAGCGCGCCGGGGCCGCAGGGGTCTGCGGGCAGGCTGAGGCCGGGGTCCCGGCGCCCCCAGCCGCCAAGCCCGCCCCCGGGTCCCCCGCGCCCCCGTGCCCCGCGGCCCCGCAGGCCCCCGGCGGCTTGGGCATGGCCGGGGCGCCCTCGATCCTCTCCTCCTCCGGGTCCGTGTCAGGTTCGCTCTCGGCCGCCGCCCCCGCCGCCTCAGCCGGGCCCTTGCGCTGCTGCCGCCTCCGGCAGCCCCGGGACTGACCCACCCCACAGAGCCGGGCACACACCGCCATCCCGGCTCCTGTGTGACGGCCCCCCCCCCCAGCACCCCCCGCGCCCCCGCCGCGGTGTCCGCGCACGCGCGCGCCTGCGCCCCCGCACCGCGCAGCAGCCTCTGCTACCCCCGCAGGTACGGAGTCGGTTCCCGGCCTAGGCCAATCCCGCTATACGCCCGAGGGTACACACGCTCTTACTCCAGCCTCCCCGAGTTTAGCCCCGCCCCATGCTCTCTGCCCCTCCTCCCGAGGAGGTCAGGCCCCGCCCCCTCCCTTTCCCGTGTGACAACACAGAGCGGACGAGCCCGTCCCCCGAAGCCACGCCTCCCTCCTCTCCAATCACCTGGAGTCTAAAACCGGCCCTTTGAAGGCATTCTCCGCCCCAGGGGCCGCCGGCCGGCGAGGGTACTGCGCCTGCGCCGAAGGAAGCCGGGAGGAGCGGGGGTGGAGTTGGGGGGAAAGAGGAGGGGAGGGTAGCCAAGCTTTCCACCCGCAGCGGCGGCGCAAACTGCAGCTGCTCCCCCTCCCCATTGAGAAGGGAGCCTCTAGAGATTCATGTGCCATAGGACGTCAACAAGCATTTATAAAGCACCACCAACCGTGTGCCAGGTGCTGGGCATTCAAGTACAATGAATAAAACAACCCTACTGCAGGGACTCGAAGGCTGTATTAAGCGCCCACAGTATGCCAGGTATACAAGCACAGTGAAAGAAAGAAGCTGAATCACATATGAAGCACCTGCTGTATGCCAGGTGGGGGGCGCATACGTGTAATGAATGGAACAACCCCCGCTTCCAAGGAGCTGACATAATGGGGGGGAGGGAGGCCATAAAGTCACATCAAAACATACCCTGCATTAAGTCTAAAGTCTGAGCTGGGACTGACCCCAACTAAGTGGCCAATTGTATTCTTGCAGGATGGTTTCACTTACAGCTCAATGCATTTAACACAAGATCCAGAGAAGTCTGAGAGCTGGGGAGCCTTCCTTTGTTTCCCCTGAGCACCTAGTAGGCGCTTAATTCTTGATTTGTAATTGGGGGAGGGGAGCGGTTTAAGAAGAGAGGGGTGGAGGTTTCACACTCCCCGACAAAGACACAAAAGCAGTTCAAAAATCACCGCTATCCCTTCATTTATCCAAATGAGAAAACCGGGGCCGAGGCAAGAAGGCGCTGCTGCGATTCCAACCGTCCCGGTACGGCTCGGTCGGCTTTAGCTATTCCGCCAGGAGCCCAGCCTATCTGGTTACATTGTAGCGGCGACGCGCCGGGCCCGCCTGTCCCCTCCCCAAGGAGCCAGATCTGAGCAGAGTAATTCCCACTTAGGAGAGGAGGGGGCAGGGCGTTTTCTCCTTTCTTAACCCTAAATGCGCCGGTTCTTACAACTTAAAGAAAAAAAAGAGAGAGAGAAAACAAGAAATCACTTTCGAACTGTAAGCCCTCCCCTTCTAGTTTATGCCGCATCCTCCCTAAATCTCTAACATTAATTTTATATTTTAAAAACCCAGGAGGAAAGAAAAACTAATGCGGATGCCCCGTGTGAGGATCGAACTCACGACCTTCAGATTATGAGACTGACGCGCTACCTACTGCGCTAACGAGGCTCCTTAGCAACGAGTTCCGTGAAAGGGCTTTTGAATAAATTTATGAGCGCGGCAGCTGGCTTTCTTTTATTTCTTGTTCTTTACATAATTTCGAGTAAAAATGTCCTCACATTTTTAGTAAAAGACTGGATTCGAACTTGTTTAATGAATTAAAACCTCCCAGACATTATAAGAACAGTCATTGAATTAAATGTTAATATCATTTTGTACCAAACCAAAACTAAAGGGGAAAGAAATCAGGGTCCAATTTGTCATCACGTTCTTCTGGGTGTGTACCCGGATCCATTGTAGAATCTATTAATAATATTTATAGCGATTAATTATTATGAAACTTATAGAGAAAGCAGGCAGCATATTTCCTGCAAGTGTTCAAGAAATGTTTTAATTCAGGAACTGGTTTTATTGACTGCAGACTGATATTTCACCTTAATTTTTTTTTTTTTCATGGACACCCTTTCGGTCTTTCAAGGGCTGCCATCAATTAAGTTCTTTGCTGTTGAACCCCAGTGACTGCAGGGCTGGCTCTAGATGCACCTTAGATAACAAAAAAATTGGAACGATCTTTTGGATTTGAAGAAAAGAAATAATAAATATTTCCCATTCTTTTATATATTGAATCCCATTTTAAACGTAGATGTGTTTTACATTTTCCAGTTCGTGCAAATTATTTTTTTTTAATTTGAAAAATGTTTTATATTTTTATATTATATGTAATTTATATGATATATATTTTATTTTTTCCAGTCATGTGTAAAACCAATTTTAAACTTTTTTTTTTTTTTTTTAATTTTGAGTTTCAAATTTTCTCCTTTCTCCTTCCCTACCTGAGGAAGCAAACAATTTGGTGATGGTTATATATTTGCAAAATTTGTTTCCATCAAATTAATTTTTTTTTTAAAGCGTAAAGTCAAATAATGAGGGAATTGGAGATGATGTCTAAAATTCTCGTAAGCTCTTATGGGTTACCACTTCAAGATTCTAAATCTAGTTTTAAATTAGCTACCAATTTTCATAGATATTCCAAAAGAATTATGTCTACCAAGATAGTAAACATACTCTGCCTTACTCTAATTGCCTCAGCATCCATAAAAGTCCAGCTTTTTTTAAATTAGAAAAAACAATTAAAAATCACAGCTATCTGCTTTAAAAAGAAAAAAAAAATCTTTTTTTTTTTTTTTTTTTTAATATATTTTAACATTTCCTTCTTAGTGTGGGAGTAGACTGTAACATCAACCAGTCTATCAGGTTTTGTAGCTTTCTGGGAGATGCACATTAGTATTAACCTTTGTTCATTTATAAAGCATAAATAAATATAAAAGAGGAGCAGCTGGAGAATGGAGTGGAGAAGAGTGCCAGCCCAGAAGTCAGGAGGACCTGAGTTCAAATCTAATCTCAGTCACTTAACACTTTCTAGCTGTGGGACCCTGGGTAAGTCATTTAAGCCCAATTGCCTCAGCAAAAAAAAAAAAAAAAAAAAATTAATGATAAATAAATATTTACAGATATGTACACATCTGTATGTGTATTATCTGTGTGTGATATTGTGTTGTATATTGTATGATTGTAGATATGTATGCAGATATACATTATTGAAGGTGTACATATATGTACACAAATGTATGTATGCACATAAAATGATACTTCACACGTAGGACTTCAATAAATGTCATGAACTTCATATATGTGAATATACACAGATTTATTATATAATATCTGGAAATATTCACACATAAAGTTCTTAGTAATTATTGAAGTTCATATGTTAGTTATCACTATTAGTAATCAGTGAATATATAAATCTTATATTATTGTATTATAGTAATATATCATGTAATTTACTGATAATATTAATTCTCAATAAAAATCAATAATAAATTATATTGTAATAATTAATAATTAATCATTTATTAAGCACCTACTGTATGCTATGCACCATGCTAAGTGCTAAAATCCTTAAAAGCAGTCCCTGCCTTCAAAGAGATTATAATTTCATGATGATGATGATTTCTCAAATCCAAGCTTGTTCATTAAATATTAAAACTGGAAGGGACATCTTCTCTGATTGCCTCATTGTATGGTACTCCAAGTTCCCTCATGAATTCTTTATGATGTACATTATGTCAATGTTTCAACCATATCTGCAACTCATATCATCAAAGAGCTAAAAGCTTTACAAACACACACATACACACACACACACACACACACACACACACACACACACACACACACACACACACACACCCCATATGGAAGCAAGAATATATTAAGTTTTCCGTTATGGTTTTCCAGTAAACCAATTTTGTAATCTTAGACAAATCATTTTACCTTCCTAGGTTTAAGCTTAAACATTGGGGAATGAATTAGATAATCTGTAAAATCTCTTCCTGTTCTAATACTAATATTTTATGATTTTCAAGATTATAATGGTCAGCCTTCCTAGCTTAATCAATGAGTATATTTATAGAGAAACTTTTAACACAATGAGCAAGATTCAACAGGAGGACAATGAAGAGGGTTCATCTCATGACAATAGCTCTATATTTAAATACATTATCACATGATGACTTAATAATCTTTCTCTTCCCTTTCTGTATAGAGATGATTTTTTTTTTACCAGACTTTGTTACATTTCTCCTTCTCTCCTTTTAAGCCTGTCTTTCTATGAAAACTTTATTTTCATCTTTCTTTCACCCTGATTTTTTTCTTTATCTTTTCTCTTTAAAATATTTTTTGTTCAACCCATCTTTTACTCTTGTATATGAATTGACACACATTTTTAAAGCACACTGAATTGCAAAGATTCATTGCATCCAGGGAAACAATTGGATTCTAGAGCTAATATGTAGGCCCTCATCTACAATTGTACTTTCTTGTACTATACCAGGATAATAGAGTAGATTGGGAGAGGGTAAGGGGAGGGTTGTTTATTTGTTTTCGAGATATGGCCACCTCAAAGTCTACTGTATTAAACTAGATCTTGTAAGTAAGGTGAAGAGTTATATTAGTCTAAGAATAACTTCAATCTTTCATCTCTTACCCCTCTTTGGGGAGGTTTGGCAATGCCCTAGGCAGGATCAGTCATGAAATTTAAACAGTAAATGTGAGTATAAAAGTGCTCTGGACAATATGAAGCACAAAAGTCAAAATTTTTTACTTTTTCCTTTTTTAAGTTGGCAAACATACATATTGAAAGAAGAAATGCAGGCCATGCAGGTAGAGTTATGGACTTGCCTATTTCACTCAACTACTGTTCTTGAATCTTAGAAGCAAGATGACCATCATACTCCAAATCTCCACAAAGCTTCCAAAGAGTCGTGGGGAAATTTCATCAGCTTCATGTGTTTAGGGAATATAGAACTTCCATCATGGCTTAAGAATTAAAGGTAATCTTTTAACTCTAAATCAGATAGATATCTGGGGCTATAACTTGAATCAGCACCAGACACAAGAATTCAACAGAATACATTTAATGTTAGCCTGGGTACGTTCTACTTGCTATTTTAAGCATCCTAAGTTAGCTGTGATAGCTCATATCCTCACTATGTATGTAAATATTATCAGCCTGACCTTTTCAGGAGAGGTTTCCTAATCACTATACTTTTAGCAGATTCGTGAGCTGAGTCCAAAAGATGGCTCTGAAGAGCTGAAGTCTATATGGTAGCAGAGAGAATTTTGATGAGTATAACATCAGAGATACATAGCAGAGAACAAAATGAAGACATCACCAAAGAGACAGCATATGTAATGTCACTATGTATCGATTACCCTAATCATGCACTATTCACATGTAGAGATGATCCTGGTTACATTGAAAAGGATATGATATTTGGAGTTAAAGGACTTGGATTTCAATCAGTGATCTCTGCCAGGCAATATTTTAAATATGTTACAAATATCTCATTTGATCCTCAACAGAGCTGGGAGATAGGTGCTATTATTATGTATCCATTTTGTAGTAGAAAAAAACAGTACACACACACACACACACACACCCGCACATGCTCTATATGGAAACAAGAATATATTCGTTTTCTGTTCCAAGTTCACCTTTTCTAATAAATCAATTTCTTGGTTAAATGACTTCCTCAGATTCACTAGCAATTTACATGTCTGAGGCTGCATTTGAACTCAGATGTCTAATAACACTTCTGGCTATAAATCTATAATTCTCCAATCCTATTATCTTTGCAAGTGTGGCTTTTTATTATTAGTTTTTCCACGTATATATATTCCACGTATATATACATACATATATATATATATATATATATATATATATATATATATATATATATATTCCACGTATATATACAGAATCGAGAAAGAGCTATCAATCTGTCAATCCTTTCCGTGTCCGGGCCGGGTGAGGTTTCCCGTGTATAGTATTGGGAGAGAGGACAGGAAGCTTTGAGTTCAAATCCGACCTCAAACATTAACGATCTATGTAACTCTGGGCAAATCCATTAACTTCAAAAATGGAAATAACAATAGTACCTAAATTATAAAACTGTTGTAGGATCAAATGAAATAATATTTGTTTTTTTGTCTTTTTAAAGCAGTTTGCATAGTGCCTACTACATGGTAGGTGCTATATATATATATATATATATATGTTGGAAGAAAATATGTTTCTCATGACAGGAGAGAAGTCTTTCCTTGTTATTTTATTTATAAAGGTATTTAAAAAAAAAAAAAAACAGATGTGCCCACTGATTAGCTAGTAAAAGTAAGCTTGTGGACTATGGTTTTCATTATATAATGATCCCCTGAAACTTGGGATACCTTTTCTGGGGACCAAAATGCAAGAAGTGTCCCAATTGCTACATTTTGGAGATTTGTTCTAGGTATCTATTTTCTAATGCCTTAGCATTGTAGGAATTTAAGATTCCCCCTCTTTTATGTATATACATAGAAATATAAGCACATACGCACATACATACACACACACACACACACACACACACACACACACACATCAATATAATGCATGCATATTTTCCTTTCTTTAGAATGTGACTGCACAAAAGGATTTTCTAATGAAAACTGACCCCTACAGGAAGCTAGCTCAATGTGTGATACATTGTAAGAGCTTGATAAATGTTTGTTTCCTTTCATGTAACTTTTAGAGCCCAAACTCATGGTTCTCCTATAACTAATGCATTTTTTAAGCTGTGCTATAGTTGAATGTGATTGAAGCTAAAATTAGTATCAATATTGGTGGGAAATAGTGAACCTAAGAGCCCCACAGGGGACTCCTTTTATTGGATTGCCTGAAAAACAGGATGACAAAGTATTGAGAGAGCTCTCTGTGATACAATTTAGAGAGATATGAAGTAATTTCCAAGGCACACACACACAAAGACCTATCCATATCACAACCAAGGGTACATTTCACATCCTTTTGGAGATAAAAGTTGGGGAGAAAACTTGAGCATGGGTTATTAGAACTTCCCATGGACACAAGTTGCTAACAAAGACTTTATATGTATTTGGGAAAATAAAAAATAAAATACTATTTAAAGGGGGCTTTGAACAAGTAAAAACATTGTAGCCAAAATTATAAGGAAAATAGTAAATTTGGAGTAAATCTTTAGAGACAGTTTCTTAGATAAAGATTTCATGTCTCAAGTATATGAAGAAAACTTTGTCAAATTTGTCAGAATACAAGTCATTCTCCAATTGATAAATGGTCAAAGTCCCCAATTGATTTTTGGGTCTGAATAGACAAGTGTTTCAATGAAAAAATCAAAACTATACATAGTCACATAAAAAAAATGCTCTAAATCACTGTTCCTTAAAGTAATGCAAATTGAAACAATCTTGAATATATTGAATTCTCTTTTTATGTTATGTTATATAAATAAAAATGTTTCTAAATTAGGGTTTCTTAACTTTTTTGTGTGTCACACACATTTTGCAGTCAGTATCTTCTAAGATCCCTTCCCAAACTAAATCTCATACCTCTCAGATTGGCTAAAATGATAGAAGAGGAAAATGACAGATGTTGGAGAGGACATGGAAAAATTGGGACACATACACTGTTTGTAGATTGCAAACTGATTCTTTTTTTTTTTTTTTCCTGAGGCTGGGGTTAAGTGACTTGCCCAGGGTCACACAGCTAGGAAGTGTTAAGTGTCTGAGATCAGATTTGAACTCCGGTCCTCCTGAATTCAGGGCTGGTGCTCTATCCACTGCGCCATCTAGCTGCCCCAATTGTAAACTGATTCAACCATTTTGAAGAACAAGCTGGAATTATACCCAAAGAGTTATTAAACTGCCTATACCCTTTGACCCAATCCTACCACTATGAGGTCTATTTCCCAAGAGGAATAGGGGAAAAGGAAAAGAATTTCTATGTACTAAAATAATTATATCAGCTCTCTTTGTGGTAACAAAGAACTGGAAATTAAGGATAGTGGGTCAATTTGGATATGGGAATTGTGAACACTCTTCCAGGAAAGACAAAAGATCCTGGGTCCAAAGATCATAGCAGGGGGCAGCTAGGTGGCACAGTGGATAGAGCACCAGCCTTGAATTCAGGAGGACCTGAGTTCAAATGTGGTCTCAGACACTTAACACTTCCTAGCTGTGTGACCCTGGGCAAGTCACTTAACCCCAGCCTCAGAAAAAAAAAAAAAAAAAGAAAAAAAAAAAAGCCAAAGATCATAGCAACCTGATATAAGAAGAGTAAAGCCACAAATCTGTATATTTTGTTATATTTTATTTTGGTTTTGGTTTTAGGGGTTTTTTTGTGTGTTTTGTTTTTTGCTATATTTTGTTAGAGCTGTGGTTTAGACAGACATAGACATGCTGGACTCACTTAAGAGATAAATAGAAATTTGGTTCTACAAAGACTATAGACCCTAACCTAACCTAACCCACCTAACCATCATCAAGAAACAGCAGTGGAAAGTCAGTTACCCCAGACACTGAAGAACTTATTCCAGGACCCAAGAAAAGAAAAGAGTAAGAAAGCATATCTAATCATCTTTTGTGAATTCAAAATACCTGCTCCATATGAGCAACATTCTCTGAATATACAAAGAGGAAAAATTATTCCTCATATGACTGATGAGTCACTGACAGGTCTAGTGGAAGGATTATGGAAAATGGGAGACAGGCCATAATATTGGAAAAGTATAGACATTTGTGTCAATTAAAAAAAAAAAAAAAAGAATTGTGATTGTGGTAATGGAGACAAAATCTTCTATTTATCAGCCAGTAAGTTTCTTTCTGAATTCTGAAGAAATCCTAGAAATATTTGTTAAGGAGAGGGTTGGCAAATACCTAGGACATGAAACAGGAATAATAAGCATCAAACTGCTCTCTTCAAGAATGGGACACGATAGACTTAATCCTATTTCCTTTTTGGCATACTATGGACATATTTATCATAAGTTTTACTAAAATCTAGATAAATCAGATTTAAATAAACCTCATACTATTCTTATAAAAAAAAAAAAAAAAAGAAGATGGATTAGACAATAATACTATTAGATTAATTCAGAATTGGTTGAATGACCAAGATCAAAGAGTTTGATGTCCAAGTAGTAGGAGAACTCCAAGGGAAAACAGCAAGGATCTGGTTAGGCCCTTTGCTAATTATAATTTTTATCAATGACTTTGACAAAGTCAGTGATATAATAATCAAATTTATAGGTATTTAATCCAGTGGAGAAGGAAATGGCAAACCACTCTAATATCTTTGCCAAGAAAACATTAAATGTGGTCACAAAGAATTGGGGACACAAATGAAAAAATAATTACTGAACAACAATAAACTCAGTGGATAGCAGATTCAAGATCCAAAAAAATCTTGACAGACTAGAATAATCTTATTCTCAATACAATAAGAAATTCAATAGAGATGAAATCAAGTTCACAGATATAATAAAATGGGGAAACCAAGGAGAAATTGCAATTCTGAAAAATATCTGGGGTTTTATTGGACTGCAAGTTCACTATGAGTCATAAATATGAGATGATAACCACAAAAGGCACAGCACAGAACGGGGAAGAGAGAGTTCCCCTCTAATCTGTTCTCAAAAGACCTCATCTTAAGTATTGTGTTCAGTTTTGGGTATCATAATTTAAGAAAGGACATTGATAAAATAGAGAGAATGAGATCTCTTTCAACTCTTAGGTTCTGTGAGGCTAAGAGGAAAGTTTTAGAATAGCAGGAGGATGCAGATTTGAAGCTGTCAATTGACAAGTGCTCATTTTGCAGAGCCTTTGCCAAATATATAAGTTTATTATGGGAGAAATATCTCTCCATTGGATTTGTATGGTAGGTAAACTGCTGCTGAATAAATCTATCACAATGCATAAATTTTAGAGGTAAAAAAATCTAAGTACAGGTTCAGGAGATAGAAAAATAACTCTTAACAAAGATTAAGATTCTAAAATGGCTTTTTATAGACATACTTACATCCCAGAAATAGGGAAATAACTTTTGACATGTCTCCTCTTAGGTAATCAAGGTTGAACACATTTAGGTAAATAAAACCATGATTTCCTACACCCTCTAAGGAAATAGATCTAGTTAAACAGACTGTATAGGTAAACTAAGTCAGGTTACAGATTAAACTATATTTGGAAAATTAACAGTGGGCTAAGAGGGGAATATTTACATGTCATAATGATAATCAGATATTCCCAGTTAGAAGAATCCTTTTACAAATAGCTAAATCACTTTGGAAAGCTCAGGCCTTTCTTTGATTTCTGATCTGAGGAATGTTTAAAATTTAAAAAAAAAGATCTTCCCTTAATATTATTATCCATGAATCATTTTTTAGCCTTTATTTAACCAAATGTTCCAGAAAAAAATAGCATGATAAAATTGTATACAAAGAGATTTTTTTTGAATTCTTATAACAAGTTTCAAAATAGAGAATATAAATCTAAAATAGAAGGAATTCCTTAACTGGTCACATCCCAGAAATCCACAGGAACTTTTTTTTTTTTTTAAATAACTGGATGACTATCAGAAATTTGGGAAGAATTATATCAATGCTAAATCACTCAATGGTTTCATTTGGCAATATATACTTGAAAAGCACTAAAAAACTAAATTCTGAGCAAAAGGAGTCAATCTGGCCTGATCCATTGAAAGCAATTTTTTAAAATGTAGGAATGAAAAATGGATTTGATCAATTTCCTCACATATGCACCAATACTGACATACATATATACAAACTATCTATTTATGCTACCCATTGATGTGAAGAAATAATCTTTTAGCAAGGGAGCAAAGGTCACTAGAAAACTATTGCATTTTTCAGCAGAGGACTTAATGGGAGTAAGACATTTTATCCCATACACAAACTGCAGTTTAAGGTTTTGAAGGGATCAATCCGTTGGAAGTTCTGAGACCAAACCTCTAGAGTTGTTTGAAGCTTGGACTAAGAAGAATGCATCCATCTATTTTGATGAGCACTAAGTTAGACATTATCAGTAGCTGGTTCAGAGTTAGTCTCAGAATCTTTGCCTCCAACATACTCCTCAAGGTGACTGTAGAGCCATCAAAAAAACCTCTTAATGCTCCTGGTCAACTGTCTAAAACTCTTAAGTTTCAGAATAGTTGCCACTGCTCTATTTTAATAAAGGAAGCATACACTCTGGAAAGTCCCTTCACCAATGAAATTACAAATTAAATGAACCTTCACAACCATGAAACTCAAATAATGAATTCTGGATAAGGAGGATAATTACATAGTTGAAAGATTGAACATCTTGTCAGTGACAAGATGGCTCCTGAAAATGGTCTGGTCTCTGCACAGACAAATCATACTATTAGGAAGTTAGTCTGGTTTTTTGGAGAACAGGAGAAAAGGAATTATGGAGAGTTATCCAAGAGAACCTTGAGAAAAAGGCCCAACCCCCAATTGTAGAGAGACTGAGCTAGATAATTGTTCAGAAAACATTAATGACTCAGATGAGGAAGAATCTGAATGTGCTATGGTTGACACCCCCAGCACATCAGAGAAATCAAGAAAACCCCAGGGAATTTTTGTTCAGAAGGGAGATGGAAAGGGCTAAACTGCCTAAAAAACAAATGGTACCTATTAATGTCTAAAGTTTTTCAGATACAAATTCCATACACAATTTTCCATGGATGAAGTTCTACTTCATTTGTTCTGATTCACTGTAACAAAGGTAACAAGATGGGAGAGATAAAGTATCAGAAATTTGGAGGTATAGGATACGGAGGGAAGTTTTGTTAATTGTAACATTCAGATGGAATAGGGATATAGTCAAGGGAAGTCTAATACCTCTGAGGTGAGGACTGCCTATCCCTTTTAAGGGCTGCTTTCCATCTTTGGCGTCCACCTGATCCACTGAACTCTCACCTATGACTCCAAGAAGCTGGTGTAAGCACAGCAGGCACAATAAAGAATGTATCCTCTTAACCCCAACCCATTAAACACTTCCCTCCAATAATCTCAGCAAGAAAAACCTAAGTGGGGTCATGAACACAACTGAACAAGGATGACTGAACAACAGCAACAAATTGAAGCCACCGACCTACTTCCAGTCACTCAGGTTGGTAAGCACAGAATCATTCGTGACTCCTCTTCCAGACTTACCACGGCCAATCAGTTGCTAAGTCTCTTTAAGGGTTTACCATCAATCGCCTCCTCTGGCCTGGGTCACTGTAATATGTCCTAATTGCTCTCCTCATTTCCAGTTTCTGCCTTTGCCAAATGATCTTCTCCACAGTTGACAAAATAATCCTTCTCAAGCACTGATCTGATCATTTAAACTCAAAAACTTTTCATGGTTCTTTCCTTCCTCTAAGATAAAGAACTCCTCCCATTAGTATTTGGGCTTTCCCTAATTGACATTCCAGGCAAACTAGTACATGCTGTTCTCGAACTCAAAATTCTATCTTCCTTTTGCAAGCATTCACACAGGATTTAGACTCCCCTTCTTCCTCCCCTCCCCCTTTCAGCATCCTTGCTTTCTGTTAAAGCTCAACTTAGAGGGCCCTTCCTCTTGGGGGTGGGAGCCTACATTCCTTTCTCCAAATCCTAGTTGTGTTTCCCCTCTTCTGAGAAGAAGTTAAAGTGTTTGAGGGCAAGACCTCCTGTCCTTCTCTCTGTATCCCCAGGGCCTGACATAAGGTCTTGCACTTTAAATCTTTGTTTATTCGAATTAAATGACTAATCATTTAGTATTTCTCTGCTGCATTCTGGGAGTTATGAAGAAATATAAGGCATGTTCCTATTGAACTTTTTTTTTTTTTTTTCCAGGAGAGAAGCAGATAAGTTGGGTAATAACAGCTAGCATTTATGTAATGTTTAAAAGCTGGCAAAGTGTTCTTTGCTTGTGTTATCTTATTTGTTCCTCAAAAATAGTAATCCCATGATGTAGTTGCTATTAATTTCCACATTTTACAAATGAGAGCTGAAAATATGTTGCTCAGGAACATGAAACTAGTGAGTGTCTGGACATCCATGTCATGCAGACTAACCACTGCCCCACTGTACTATCAGACCATTTCTGTCAAATGAGGTCAAGGAACTAACTATTTAAGTCACAGAAATTAGAGTGTAATGTAGAAAACTTGAGTGAAGGAAAGTCCAGACATTTCAAGTTCTCTATATTCTGTCAAGTGACAATCCAAAAGTTCCATTATAAGTCTTTTCTATTTCGTGTTGTGTAAATAAAACTTTTTCCCTTATATAGTGCCTATGTATGCATCTCCATCACCTCATGGAAGTGTGATCCAGGTCAGGTGGCTCCCGTATCGCAAGAGAATATTGTTCTATAAGAAATGATCAGCAGGATGATTTCAGAGAGGCCTGGAGAGACTTACATGAACTGATGCTGAGTGAAGTGATTATAATCAAGAAAACATTGTACACAGAAACAGTAAGATTATGTGATGATCAACTGTGATAGATTTGGCTCTTTTCAACAATGAGATGAATCAGACCAGTTCCAATAGACTTTTGATAGAGAGAGTCATCTTCATCCAGAGAAAGAACTATAAGGACTAAATGTGGATCACAACAGAGTATTTTCACCTTTGTTGTTTGGTTGCTTGTTTTTTTTTTTTTCCCTCATTTTTCTCTTTTTGATGATTTTTCTTCTGCAGTAATTGTGGAAATATATAGAGAACTACACATGTTTAACATATATTGGATTATTTGCTGTCTAGGGGAGGGGGAAGGTGGGGATAAAATTTTGAAACACAAGGTTTTGCAAGGATGAATGTTGAAAATTATTTTTGCATATATTTTGAAAATAAAAAGCTACAAATTAAAAAGTCAGAATCCTACAATCTGGAGCAGAATCTATTATGCTTCAGCTAAAGCAAAGAAAGCAAGGATAGCCATCATGATCTCAGAAAAAGCAAAAACAAAAATAAGTCTAATTAAAAGAGATAAAGAAGAAAACTATATTTACTGAAAGGTAATAATAAAGACAATGAAATCATCTTCATAGTAAACATATTAAAATTCAAAAGGATTTGTGACTTGCATAATAAGTAGATGTGGAATTGAACTTTTTGATTTTGACTTTGCTTTGACAGGCTCCATGATAGAGTGAAAGACCACCTTTTTTTTTTTTTTTTCTGAGGCTGGGGTTAAATGACTTGCCCAGGGTCACACAGCTAGGAAGTATTAAGTGTCTGAGACCAGATTTGAACTCTGATCCTCCTGAATTCAAGGCTGGTGCTCTATCCCCTCACCACCTAGCTGCCCCTAAAACTAGATAAATCTAACCAAAAAATAAACAAGAAAGAAGTTAAGAAGGTGAATAAAAATCTGGAAAAGTTAGATATGATAACTCTCTAGAGAAAAATGAATGGGAATAAAAGGAATATATCTTTTTCTCAGCAGTAAATGGCACCTACAAAAATTGATTATGTCAATAAAAATATATATCCCTAATTGCTTATATCAATAAAATAGATAAAAAGCAGATTAATAAATTGGGCATAAAATTAAAAACACTAAACAAAGAACAAATTAAAACTTCCCAATTAAACACACAATTGGAAATTTTGAAAATCAAAAAATCACATCTAAACTATTGGGAAAATATTTTTTGCCCATAGGTAGGCCATCAATACAATAACAATGACCATTTTACTTAAATTAATCTATTTATTCAGTGCCCTGCCAAGCTAGAAAAAAAATTATTCCATAAAACTAGAAAAAATAATAACAAAATTCATCTGGAAGAACAAAAATTCCAGAATATCAAAGGAAATGATGAAAAAAAGGCAGTGTATCAGATTTCAAAATGTATTATAAAATGGCAATTTGATCCTGACTAAGAAATAGAACTGTTGTTTGTCTTTCATTCTGAAAGAGGACCATGGCATGAGAGAGATGATGCCATGACATACAAATAAATTGGATTGAAGTGAGGGAGGGCTATGCACAGTAATCAACCTCACTTTCTCTCTTGAGCCTTCTGGGCTCAGTGGCAAGATATAGATCAGGAATATTGGAAATGACTTTGGATACAGTGGGAGACCTTAGCCTTTTTAAACTAAGGTTTTTTAACTAGGCTCCGTTTGACTAAAGCAATACACAATCAGTGATTAAGATTAGATAAGAGTCAAGGGATCAGTGGAATAGATTATTATTATTATTATTATTATTATTATTATGTTATAGTAAATGACCATAGTAATATAGTATATGATAAACCCAAAGATCCAAGCTTTTGGAACAAAAATGCATTATGTGACAAAAACAGCTGGGAAAACTGGAAAATAGTGTGGCAGGAACTAAGAATAGACCAACATCTCAAACTTGTATCACAAGATTAGCTCAAATTGAATTCATGACTTACACATAAAGGATGATACCCTAAACAAATTAAGAAAGCATGGAATAGTTTACCTGCCAGATTTGTAAATAAGAAAATAATTTAGGACCAAATAAGATATAGAGAGCATTGCAAAATGTCGAACTGATCATTTTGATCATATAAAATTAAAAAGTTTTGCATAAACAAAACAAATACAACCAAAATTATGTGGAAAGCAAAAAAATTGGAGGGTTGGGGAATTTTGCAATAAGTATTTCTGATAAAGATCTCATTTCTCAAATACATAAAAAATGAGTCAAATTTTTAAAATACAAGTCATTCCTCAATTTATAAATGGTCAAAACATATGAAAAGGCAGTTTTCAGACAGAGAAATCAAAGATATGTCTCTAATCATGTGGGAAAAAAAAGTTTCAAATCACTATTGAGCAAATAAATATAAATTAAAATAACTCTAAGATACTACCTCACATCCTTTAGAATCAATATGACAAAAAGGGAAAATTTTGGATGTTGGAGGGGAAGTAAGGAACCTGAGACTCTAATGTATCCGTGGTGGCGATATGAACTGATCTAACCATTCAGGAGAACAATTTGGAACTAAGGTCAAAGGGCTATCAAATTGTGTATATATCCTTTGACCCAGCAATACCATTGCTTGATCTGTATCCCAAAGACATCCCAAAAAAGAGGGAAGGACCTGTTTATATTTATATTAGTAGTAATATTTATAGCAGCTCTTTTATGAAGGGTTAAGAATTGGAAATCAAAGGGATGTTCCTCAATTGAGGAATGGTTAAACAAGCTGTAGTATGTATGTAATGAAATATTATAGTGCTATAAGAAATATTAAGCAGGATGATTTCCAAAAAAATCCAGGACTTATATGAACTAATGCATGTGAACAGAACCAGGAGAAAGTTGTACACTCTAACAGCAATATTGTTCGATGAAGAAATGTGAATGACTTAGCTATTCTCAGCAATACAATCATCCAAGGCAATCCCAAAGGACTAATGATAAAGCATATTATCCATCTTCAGAGAAAGAACTGATATTGATTGAATATAGACTTAAGTGGGCTATTTTTTCATTGCCTGTCTTTCCAGTTGTTTTTTTTTTTTCTTTGAGTCCCCATATGGAAATGTTTTACATAATTGCATATGTATAACCCATAACTGATTGCTTCCCATCTCAAGGAAGGGGAGAGGAAGGAATGATGGGAGGGAAGGAGGTATAACATTTGGAAATCAAAACTTTAAATAAAAATGTTAAAAATTTGGGGAAAAACAAGATTAAAGAAGATAAGATCATTGTGGATTAGGATGACCTAGAAATGCTTTGGAGAAGAAGCAGTTAGAACAGGGTGGGGAGGATTTGAACAGGCAAAAAGGAAAGAATCAGATATTCAAAAGGGAGGACCTGCAAGGCTATGGCAAGAATTAATTTGAAAGCAATGAGGTAATTCTGGCCAATTCCAATAAACTTGTAATGGAGGGAGCCATCTGCATCCAGAAAGAGATCTATGGGGATTTAATGTGGATCACAACAAAGTATTTTCACCTTTTTAATTATTTACTTGGGTTTTTTTTTTCATTGTTTGCCTTTTTGCTCTGATTTTTTTTGTGCCTCATGATAATTGTGGAAATATGTATAGAAGAATTGCACATGTTTAACATGTATTGGATTATTTGCTATTTAGGAGAGAGGATGGGGGAAGAGAGGAAGAAAAATTTGAAACACAAGATTTTTCAAGGGTGAATGTTAAAAACTGTCTTTGCATGTATTTTGAAAATAAAAAGCTATTTTTAAAAAAAATTTAAATGAATATGACAGAAGCAATGACGAATGAAGTGAGAGGAACCAGGAGAACATTTTGCATAATAACAGCAAGATTATGTGATGATCAACTGTGATGAACTTGACTTTTCTCAGCAATGTGATGATTCAAGGCAATTCCAATGAACTCAGATGAAAAATGTCATACTCATCCAGAGAAAGAACTATGGAGATTAAATGTGAATCAAAGCATAGTATTTTCATCTTTATTTTTTTCTTTCTCATGTTTTTTTTTTTCTCTTTTGGTCTGAAATACCAAATTCTTTTGTTTAAAATAATTATACCTATTTAGGTTATATCAGATTGTCTGCTGTTTTGGGAAGGGGCTAGAGATAAGGGAAAGAGGGAGACAAATTTGGAACACAAAGTTTTACAAAAATGGATATTGAAAAATATCTTTACATGTATTTGAAAATACTCTTGAGGGGAAAAAAAAGGATGAATATGGCATATCCAGGAATCAATGATAGATCAGTTCGACTAGGGAAGAAGTTTTGTGTTTTGCAGTATTAAGAAGGTTAGGTTTGAGGGCAACTAGGTGGCGCAGTGGATAGAGCACCAGTCTTAAATTCAGGTTCAAATCTGGTCTCAGACACTTAACACTTCCTAGCTGTGTGACCCTGGGCAAGTCACTTAACCCCAGCCTCAGAAAAAGAGAAAAAAAAAAAGAAGAAGGCTACGTTAGAAAAATGGGCTAACTAACCCCAAACTGCAGAATGATCATGTGTTTGATTCTGTTACACAACAAATAGTTGAGTTGAAAAGTCAACTTCTTTTTAATAGCACCAATCTCCCTGTTGATTGCCTACCAAATAGGTCAGAAGAGCTATTGAAAGTGGGAATGAGATGAAGAAAAAGCTGTTTTAGGAATTTTAATGGAACTTTCTAGAAAGATTAGAAAAGAAAGAAACTACAGGTAGTAAAGCAGTAAATAGGATATTGTAATAATCAAGGACCCAAACTGTTACACTATTGCTTTGGAAATAAAAAGGAAGGGGCAGATGTAGAATGTAGGAAGTACATTTAGGCAGAAGGGAAATGGATGGGAAAATGAATCTGAGAACCTACAGATGACTACAGAACTCAGAATCTTAAAAGAGTAACAAACAATAATGAAAGTTCTGGCCTGTATATTATATATATATATATATATATATTCCACCCCACCCCCCCAGGCTGTGGTTAAGTGACTTGCCCAGAGTCACACAGCCAGGACGTGTTAAGTGTCTGAGACCAGATTTGAACTCGGGTCCTCCTGAATTCAGGGCTGGTGCTCTATCCACTGTGCCCCCTAGCTGCCCCCCTGTATATTATATTTTTGATGTCAGCTCTTAGTCTATGTAATAGCCTAATATAGCTTTAAACATATTTTTATTTTTATTCTGAACTAAACAAATATCAAATAAAATGGACAAAATCATGGACCTCTGGAATCATGGTTGGCCATTGCAGTGTTCAGAGTCTAACAAATCTTTTTAAGCGAAGCTAAGATAGCTCAATCAACCACCAAATATTTATTAAGCACCTTTTATGAGCCAAGCACTAGGTTAAGCATGGGGTATATAAACACAATGAATAAAACAATATTTGAAGGAAGATCCCAGTAAATCTCTATGGGAGAAGGAAAGAAAAGCAAGGTTGCTTAAGGGAAAAGAATCATTTGTTATGAAACCAAGAACATGCTCTACAACAATGAAATCTTTGTTAGTTTGAACTAACAGGGTATAATTGAGAAGGAAGCTGAGAAATAAGTTCAAATTTCACAGTGGTATCCTAAATTTTTTTCCCTGAAATTATTACTTCTCTTGCAAAATAGCTTAATAGACTCATGACTATCCATATTGGTACCTGATGGTGAAAATATCATTATCATATACTTTGCAAATTGTTATCTCATTTTATTCTTATGACAACTCCCATTTTGCAAATGAGTAAACTAAGGAAAAGTGAGTTCCTAGGATCACACAGCTAACTTGTATCTGAAGCAAGTTTTAAATTTGTCTTATTGACTTAAATCAAACATACTATCAACTGTGCCATGTAAGATAATCCTTACTTGTTCTTCACCAGAAAATTCCACACTGTATAGAATAAAGGAAATATACTTACAGGCCTGGGTTGTCAACTAATAAAAGGGACCAATGGAATATAATTTTAAATAAGGGGCCTAGATAAATCTGTGGCTTTATTTTACTTAATTAGGGTTATCTATTTAAAAAGAATTGTGGCTTTTGTTTTTTGTCTTTCTGACTCGGGAAAGAGTAGGTGGAGAGAGGGAGGTATAAAGAAAAAAAGAGGGGCACTGATGCATTTTTTGAACTGCACAGAGGAGAGTACAAGGAAGTTCAGAACATCTTTGAACGTGCTACCATGAAATTATATAGCTAGATGGTACAATGGATAGGATACCAGCCCTGAAGTTAGGAAAACCTGAATTCAAATTTAGCCTCAGACACTTAAGGGCCTTTGTTGTGTAACCCTAGACAAGTCACTTAACTCCAATTGGCTCAAAAAAAAAAAAAAAAAAAAAAAAAAAAAAAAACAAGGAAAGCATTACATTTACACATTCATATCCTACTTTAATAACTTTATATAGAAAAAATTCTTGTGTGATTTGTTAAGTTCAGAGCAAGAAAAATTAAATTCATTTATTTATTATAAATTTTTATTATAATTTACTTTATAATTTATTATAAATTTTTAATAATAAAATTATTTTATTATAAATTTATTTATTTATTATATATTTTATAAATGTATTTAATTTATTATAAACTTTTTTAAAAGTATGCAGTTCCTAATACAGAGTGACTGGAATTTTCACAAATAATTCTGTTCTACTTTATATGTGGAAATATTAATTTTTATGTCGTTAAGTACAGAATAAAAATAAAATTTAAAATGAATTGATTATATCTTTAAAAAAAAACAACTAAGAAGTACATAGTGATTCACAGTTTCACAAAATAATCCTTTGTTCTACTTCAATTATAAAAATGTTTTTTTTTTTCTTTTTTATGTTTGTTAAAGTCAGAATAAAAATAAAAATATGGCACCTTGGGAAACCCCACCCACCCCTACCCATACTGTACTGGGGGAGAAAGAATGATTAATAGTTCCAGTAGCATTGCTCAGGTGCTTGACACAATTTTGTGGATCGTGGGCTAGCCTTGTATCCGAGTCCTGTCCTCTACAATCCTTCCAAACCTGGTTTCAGCCTGTGTAAATGACCACACTGTGAATTCCTGAGCTACTGAACTTTTGTTCTTAAAGGGGCTGATTTTCTATGTGGACAGGAGCACAGTTGCATGGTAATAATCACAATGCTTTTGATGCTTCCCTAAAACTAAAGATTAGATCTCAACTTGCAAGCCTGCCTGACCTCTTCCTTTCTGAGAATAACTTTGAACACACTCCTTGAGCAATCTCTTGTTTGTTTACTTGTTCTAAAGCTCAAGGAGGTAACATTTGACTGATCGGAGAGTAAGCCAATAGTAGCCCGGATGGCCATGCTAGGGGAGTCTGACTTCTAATCAGCAGAAAAATAGGTGGGGTTAGCCTGGGCCGGCAGAAAGGAGCTCCACCCAGGCTTTGCACTCCTGGGCAGCCATATTGAGTGTGGCACACCAGCTTCACTTTGTTATGTTTCTTTCTTCCTTTGGTGACAGTGATGAATTCTTTGGATGTGCTCAGTCAGACAAGGTCTCAACTGCAGAATAAGCAATATGATTCTTGATTTTTAGTGTCACAATACTTTTTGACCCCAACAATATTATGGAGATTTTTACCCAACTATAGAAATGGAAAAATAAGACATGAATGTTATTATAAGTATTACATCCTTGTTTGAGTTTTAATTATGCAAATAATATGGAGGTTTTTTTAATGGAAAATACAGTAAATCAAGATGTAAAGATACATAGAGAACTTCTTTTCCACCAAACTAGGGGTACAAATACAAGCACACAGTCTGCCCTCAAGGAGTTTACATTCTAGTGGGAGAAGAGGACAACACAAAGTTGTTTTCTTGTTTATTTAGCATAAATTATTATTTTTTAATTTACTGAAACCTTTTGTTTACAACATCTATATTTCTATGCTTTCCCTCTCAGAGAGCCATCTGGTTTTTTTTTAATATTTTTCTACTTTTATATCTTTGTTACTTCAAAAGGTAGAATAATAAGGTTGTGATATGAGATATTTCTAAAGTTCTTAGCAAAATGACTGACACATAGTAGATGTTTAATAGATGCTTATTCCATTCCATTCTAATCATTTCCTTAGAATGATTATTAGTTTAAAACATTTTTAAAAATCAAAGACAAAACATTTCCCCCCTATCCCTACCCTTCCTTCTCAAATATTTTAAGAGGAGAGTGAGAAAAATATTTTTGGAGGAACACTGTGGCAGGAGAGAAACAAAAATATATTAATTATCTGAAAATTAGGAAAAAGAATCAATCTACTGACTGAACATTGTTTCAGGGTTTATTGTTGTTATAAATACATTTTTTTGATACAATTCCTAAAAAACATAGAAACAAATTCCTCCAAAATACTTCCAAGAAAATAATAATCTAAAATACCATAGATAGTCAAAACCAAAAAGACACATATTTTAATTTTACTGATATAATTCCAGAGGCAGTTAAGAGGTTCAGTGGATAGAGTGCTAGGCCTGGAGTAGGAACTTAAGTTCAAATCTACCCTCAGAAACTGGCCAGGTGACAAGTCATTTAACTTCAGTTCATCTACTAGAGAAGGAAATGGCAAACCAAACCCCATACATTTCAGAAAGAGCTGGACACTATTAAACAAAAGTATAATTCTAACTTTGTCCACTGTATTTGACTTGAATCTTATTGCCTTTTAATGTTTTTATTTGCATTGCACTGATCATATATGTGTTATTTTGGCTGTGCTTGACTTCACATGGCTGTGTAGTAATATCCTCTGATGTCAACAATATGAATATTGATAGGAGTATATTCAGGAAGTTCATCCAGGATTGATTCTTGTATCGGGAGGATACTTGTAATGACAAGTATAGCAGAGTCTAGAAAACAAATACAGGCAGAAGGAAAATTGATGGAAAGGCCTAAATATCTTGTAATGTCAAAGAAACTACGAAAGATAGAGATTAGAGAGTACTTAATAATGTATTAAATGGGAGAGTTACTGGGACCACATGGATCCATAATTTGGTCCCAGGGCTGAATGAGACTATCCTCTTAAAGAATTTAGCAGTAAATGTCCAATACAAGTTTTTTTTATGGGGTAACAAGAACAATGGCATTATGGGGGAGGTACCTGGATGGGGATGACCTAATGGGGGGAGGAACCTAGGATGAGGATGACATAATGGAGGCAGGCACCTAGAATGACGTAATGGAGGAAGGTAGTGGAGACATCTAATGATGTCTAAAATGGATAAAGACCTTTATCCCATCAAATATTAAGAGGGAATGATTATAGCCTAAGCTCTAAGATATAAGACCTTTATCCTAACATTAAGAGGGAATGGTTATAACCTGAGGCAGAGTAACTGAATAGGACAATTAGGGAAACTGGATCAGGACATTAAGAAAACTGTGGGGGCAGCTAGGTGGCGCAGTGGAGAGAGCACCAGCCCTGAATTCAGGAGGACCCAAGTTCAAATTTGGTCTCAGACACTTAACACTTCCTAGCTGTGTGACCCTGGGCAAATCACTTAACCCCAGCCTCAGGAAAAAAAAAAAAAAAAAAAAAAAAGAGAGAACTGTGGCACAACAATCTATAGATGATAGATGACAGATATTAGGATAGATTCCCCTGAAAACTAACCTACAAGGGTTATATTTTGTTGGGCTCATTTTAAATCAGGCTTACTAACTTTCTAGAATGTGCCAGACATTGTACTAAGTACTGGACAAATAAAGAAAAAAATAAGCAAAAACACTCCCTTTTCTCAGGAAGTTCAAAGTTGAATAAAAGATGTAAAGAAGCAAGGAAGATGTATAAACAAAATATAAACAGGATAAATTGGAGATAATCACTGAGGGATGATACTAATATTAAAAGGAATAGGGAAATATTTTGTGGAATATGGGGAGGGGAGGGAAACCAAGAAATGGAAATAAGAAGGCCCAAGGAACAGCAATTGAAAATGCAAGGGAGTCAGGAGATTGCATGTCTTGGTCAGAGGCCAATAAACTGGGTCATTATTCACCTGGAGTAAAAGAAAATTGAAAACTTAGACGAGGGCCTGATTATGTAGGGATTTAAAAGCCAGATAGAGGATTTGTATTTGATCCTGGGGTAATAGGGAGCCACTGGAGTTTGAGTATGGGGTTACATGGTCAGACCTGTGTGTTAGGAAAATTTCTTTGAGAACTGAGTAGAGGATCACTAGATCAGAGACAGACCTGTGGTACACTAACTATACAATAGTTTGGAATCCTCCACAAGAGTGGTCACAGTATCAGAAGAGAGAACAGTGGAGTATTTGAAAGATGTTATGAAGATTAAATTGAGAACAGAATGGTTGGGGTTAAGAGAGAAGTGAAGAATTGATAGGCCTTGGCAAACGATTGGTTGTGGGGGAAGAAAAGAGGAATAGAAGAATTGAGGAATTGAAAATGACACAACTGAGGTTTTATGTCTGGGTGAGTGGGAAGATGGTGTGGTGCCTTTGAGAGAAATAGAGAAGCTTGAAATTGGGACTGTAGGTGAGGAGACTGATTAGGGCTGGATAAATTAATCTGAGAATCATCAGCCTACAGATCATTAAATCCTTAGTAGCTGATGAAATCATGTGAACTAATAAAAAAGAAAAAGAAAAAGGGCCCAGGACAAAGCTTTGGAGAACACAATGTGTGATCTGGATAAAAATAAAAGCAAAGGAGATTTGAGTAGACAGAGAGGTAGGAGGAGAAATTAAAAAAAAAAATTTGAGAATCATCAAGGCAGAGATGGAATCTAATGAAACTGATGCAAAACCCATTTACATATTAGTCATATTGTGAAAGAAAACATGAATCAAAATAAAACCCAAGAAAAATAAAGTTTTAAAATTGTATTTTGAGCTGTATTCAGATGCCATCCATTCTCGCTCTGGGAATGGATTAAATCAATGGTATTAGAGCACAAAGCAACCTTCAAGATCATCTAGTTCAATTCTTTCATTCTACAAATTAGGATGATGAGATCCTTAAGTGCTAAGTCTTGTGTACAGTCATGAGACTGGTTAGCCAAAAAGCTAGTCTCTGAACCCAGATCTAGAAACATTTAAGAAATTATTCTTTCCTCTTAACTAAACTGCTTCCAAAAGATGAATGAACCAACCAAACACACTAACTTTGGAGATAGTCAGTTCTGTTGAATTCTGAGACTGGATTACCCAAAATTAAAAAAGAGAGTGAGAGGAGAGGAAATTAGTTTTTTTAAATTAGTTTATCTATAAAAGAGAGAAAGGGAGGAGAGATATGGGACCTGGGAAGGGATGGATCCAATGATCTATTTTGAAGATAGGGAGAGGTGGAAGTTTGAGGAGGTTTAAGATTTAGAAGCACCACTGTGGTGAATGAGATAGTGGGCTATTTAGGGAGATGTAAAAGGATATTTTTAAACTAATCAACAAGCATTTTATTTATTATGTATCAGGTACTTTAGAAAATACCAAGAAAAAAAACAACTACAAAAAAGTCCCCGATGCTCAAAGAGCTTACATTTTTTCCCTAGAGATAAGGTGTGGTGTCCCAGGTAAGTATAAACAAAATCTAATCAAAATAAATACAAAGTAGTGGGCCTGGGAACTTTCATTCTAGGAGATCTGAAAAGACCCCTTGCAGATATGTTTGTTCTAGAGATTCTAATTTTGTTTTGGGCCTAGAGTTTCCACCTTTTCTTCTGCTTTTCCAGCCCAAATGATATTCTTCCATTACTCTCTAATCTTTTCTCTCATTCCACACTCCTATCCCCAGTTTTTTCCTTCCCTTATTAGCTTACATTTGTGTTTTCCCAAAGGCAGGGTAGACAGAGTGCTGGATCTGGAGTCAGAAAGACATGTTCCAATGTAGCCTCAGATACTTACTAGCTATGTGAACTTGGGCAAGCCATTTAACCTCTGCCTCAGTTTCCTCAACTATAAAATGGGGATAATAATAACACCTGGGTCCCTCTGCTCTTGCTCTCAATTCTCTATAGTCTTCACCATTAAACTAAACTTTAGAGAGAGCAGTTTGTCAGGAAGTTTCTTAAGTCTCATCCTTTTGATCTCAACAGTCTTTGACATTATCAATTTCTTCTCCTTAATAGTCTTTCCTCTCTAGGAACACTGTTGTCTCTTGGTTTTTCTTCTGAATAGAAATGGAAGGCAGGATTTTTAGCTGAGTCACAAAGACCCAGATTTTTTTTTTTTTTATCATAGCCTTTTATTTACAAGATATATGCATAGGTAATTTTTCAGCATTGACAATTGCAAAACCTTTTGTTCCAATTTTTCCCCTTCTTCCCCCCACTCCCTCCCCCAGACAGCAAGTAGACCAATACATGTAAAATATGTTAAAAGTATTACAATATATAAGACCCAGATTTAAAGATGAAGACAGAGAATATAATAAGCATGGGAGAACAACCATATATATATATAGAACATGTTTATATAGCTCTGTCCTGGATTCTTTTCTCTTCTCCTATTTTAATTCCCTTGATTTCACTTGTTTGTAAGGATTTAATTATCATCTCTATTCTGATGATTGTCAACTAGCTTTAACTATTTCCTGAGCTACATACAGTCCCTCATCCTGAGCTACTTATTCAAACTTTAGAACTGGCTGTCTGGTTGACATCTTTTTGTTTGTTTTATTGGGGAGTTTTATGGAGACAAACCATCCCCCCTTTCAAATGGCCTTATTAATGTCAAGCAGAACACCATCCTCCTAGTCATCTAGGCTTTCAGCCTAGGTTATATTATCCTTAATTCCTCACTCTTTCACCTCACTTCCAGTCTGTTGCCAAACCCTGTCCATTTTGCTTCCAGGATATCTCTTCTCATACATTCCTTTCTTTTCTCTCTGACTTCCATCACTGTTGTATAGGGACTTATCATCTCACATAAAAGGGTGGTTTTCCTTCCATAAGTTTTGAGCCATTCCAGATCATACTCCACTTGGTTGTCAGTGATTTTCTAAAGTACAGGTTTGACTATATATCCTCTTCCTCAATAAACTCCTGTAGCTCCTCCTCACCTCCAATATAAAATAAAAAAATCCAGTTTAGTTTTTAAAGCTTTTCCTGACCTGTCTTCTCCCAAACCACCTCCGTCTTTCCAATCTTCTTACACTCTATACTCTCTCATGCACAGTGGGATTCATTGATACTGGCCTCTTGGCTATTTTTTTTTTTTTTTTTTTTTTTTGCACAAGTCATCAGACATTTTCACTGATTGTTCTCCAGTGCTTGGGATCTTCTCTGTCCTCATCCTTAAATACTGGCCTTTGTAGCTTCCTTAAAATCCCAGCTAAAAATCCTGCCTTCTACAGCAAGTTTTTCCTGGATCTCCTTTCTAGTGTCTTCACGGTGTTGATTATTTCCATTTAACCTAGTTATGGCTTGTTTACTTGTTATTTCCCCAGGTGACTGGGAGTTCCTTAAGGATAGGGACTGTCTTTTGCCTTTCTTGATATCCCCAGAATTGAACACAGTATCTGGCCCGCAGTAGGAATTTAATAAATGTTGATTGACTTCCTGACTGTTGAAGATGATACTACTCCAAAGTCTATTTGTACAGTGTACCACTGTGTGTTATGAGGGAAGAGATGGTGCACAGAGATAGCTAAGGAAACTCAATGAGGACTGGTGATTTTTTCCTTGGAGGAAAGTATGTACCAGTTCTGAATGAGTCCCTGCTAAAGGCACACACACAGTCATGAACTTTTTTGGGAAGTGAAAAGAATTGGAGAAAGGAGACAACAATTTTCTTTTTTCTCAATAGTTAACTTGACCTTGTCAGAAATTCCGGAGGCCCAACTTCCACCCCAATTTTACTCTGGCTTGCCCCTAGGTCACACCCCTCCCAGAATTTCAGATCCTCTTTTGTGGTCTTCTGCCTTAGAATATAAAGGTCACACAGCTGGTGTTTTGCAGGGTCCTTAGGAAGAGCTCCGTCTCTGTTTCTGTTTCTCTCTCTCCTTCCCTCTCTCCTCCAGTTGCTTACTAGTGCTCTATCCCTGGAAATGACTGCATATATTTTATATTGAATTTTCTGTACATATGTTGCTTATCCTAATAAAATGTAAGCTCCTAGAAGACAGGGACTTTTCCTTTTGGTGTTTGTAGCCCCAGCACTTACCATTAGCATAGCACTTGGTATCCCATAGCTCAGCTCAAATGGCACAAGGTCTTTCCTTGTGTCTCTACTAATTTCTTTCTCTCCCTCTCTGTCTCTGTTTCTCTTTTTTGTTTGTCTCTGCCTCTCCCCTGTTTAACTTTCTCTTCCTATTATCTTATATTGATATATTAATTTTGTCTATAGTCTCTCACTCCCCTACCCCATTACTAAACACAATGTATATTCCTTGAGAGTAGGAATTGTTTCTATTTATTTGTTTTTTTTTTTTTGTTTTGTTTTGTTTTTTTTTTTGCAACATGTAAATGGCACCTTGTAGGACTGTAAATGCACGTAGATTGTCAAATGCAAGCTTATTAAATGCAGGAATGAATTCAATGAGTGAGTTGACTTACATTTTGGAATCTTAGGTCCTCATAAGATATATTTAGAATTAGAGTTTTAGGCCAAGAAAAACCCTTTGTTCTGGTCCTAAAAACATCAATCTGCCATAAAGTATTTTCCATACCAATTAATAACAATTTTGGGAGGAGACTAAGTTTTCTTTACAAAGTTTTAAATGCCATGACAAGATTAACTCCTGTATAGACACACCTCTACTCTTGATTTGTAGCCATTTTATATATCCCTGAAGGCATTGGCTTTAGTGGAAGAACTGGATTTCCTGAGAGTCTGAGGACCCATATCCAGAGACTATACAGTATTTTGCTACCTGAGTGACCTTGGCAAGCCACTTAAATTCTATGGACCTTTGTTTTCTTCATCTGTAAAATGAGGGGTTCAAGTGAATTATATGTAAACTATGGCTCTAATTTTAACTTTAATAGTCTAATTAATCTTCTCCATCACTTAATATAACTAACATAAGTTTCCCCCTATATTCGCAATAAAATTTTGTGGATTTCATAAAGCTTCATAGGATATTAAAGAGATATGAGATCTTTCTCCATATACCAGACATTGATTTTTTTCTTTGCATTTTGAATATTCTGGCAAAAACCACTTCTTACCAAGCAATGATAGGGCCAAGAAAGCTTTCAACAGTCAGTATTTGATACCATTAAAAGCCCAGGAAAGAGATTGCATTTGTCTTTTTATTTTTATGTCCACAAAATTTTAATAATTGTATTTTGGAAATAAAGTAATTGCTGATTATAAGCCTGCTAAATTGAAAATTTTAATTATTTTTGTTTTGCTTTTTTTTGAAAAAAAATTCTAAATTAACTTGGAAATTGTAAAGAACTGAAACAAAAGAAGATATTTAAGATCATTTTTGACATCAGATCATACAGTATTTTTTTTTACAATGGCTATTGATATTGGAACCTCTAAAAATGTTAATAAACAAAAACCTCAAACAAATATCTTCCCATTGAATCAATGGATATCTGTGGGTGATCTATTTGTTTCTCTTCTTTCCACTATTATTTTTTAAAACAAAAGTTTAAATGGAAAAGGACTATTAAAAAAAAAAAAACTAGCCAGAATATTCTTGCATTCCCACTTTGCTAATGATGTTTCTTAGAGAGAACCTCTAATAATTATGAGAATAAATAAAATGATAATTCCTGGGATCAATAAGGTGATATAAAGACATGACTGAATGACTCTGGGCTACTTGGCAAGTCAAGAAACCTATTTCATATGCCACGTGAAACCTGCTATGCACACATCATTGGTTTGCTATGATGAGGTGTGGAATTAATGTGTGCCAAGTATCCTCTCTTTACCTTCCTGACAAATAGTCAAACCCACAGTGACTCCATCTTCTGCTTGGGATGAGGTATTGTTTTGCCCATATGGAGCATGTTTGTTTTGCTCAGAATGCAAAGCAGGTGCTCTCTTAAATTCTCTGTGACCCTATGTCATCCCATATTGGGAACTTCACCTGAGATGCCATGGCTACTTGAAATGTGTTACCCAGGATCTCCATACTGCAGTTGGCTAGGAGGGAGATTTAAAGAGGTAAGTATGATTACTTCTATCAGTAATCTGATCTGTCAAGTCCACTCAAGTTTAACAAGCATTTATTAAACACCTACTATGTGTCAAGCACTGAGGACACAAAGGCAACAACAAAAAAGTTCCTATTCTCAAGGAACTCAAGTCTATTGGAAGTAAAAATAGATAAACAATTATGTATAAATAACATATATATATATACATATATAGAACAATTTTTTTTGCGGGGGGCGGGGGAGGCTGGTGTTAGTATGTGAAAGGCAGCTAGTTGACTCAGTGTTAGAGCACTGGGTTTGGAGACAAGATCTGAGTTCAAATGTGGCCTAACCACTAGCTATGTGATACTGAATGAGTCACTTAATCTCTGCCTTCCTCCACAGGAAAAAGAAATGGCAAACTACCCCAGCATCTGTGCCAAGAAAACCCTATGGACAATATCGGTGTGCTATGGCCTATGGAGTCATGGAGAGTCATGCACAATTGAACAACACCAAATGGGAGCAATGCAAAACAAAGAATTGATTCAACTCATTTTCTTTTTGTTTTTCAAATGGTAATGCTGCTCAGTTTGGGTAAAATATTGCTTGGAAATTACCTGAATATTAGCTTGTTCTGGAGGGAGTGAGAATAAGAACTTCAGAATCCTTAAAAAAAAAAAAATTAGGTTTTTTCTTTGAAAATTAACTATTCCGACTGACTCTTATGTTTGCACTCTTCCTCTTGCCTATGATGGAGGTGGGGAGATTGTTTTGGTTTTTTGCTATTCACATTACCTCATGTTTCAGTTAATTTGAGTGCTTCTCATGAAAACACAAGTAGGAAGAGATTGGTCATAGCTAAAGCCTAATCATTATCTTTTAAAAATAGTACCTTTCTTCCTGAAAGCTCACACAATATGAGGATGGACCCTATAATCAAAAGCTTGCTCGGACACATTCTGAAAGAACACTTCATCATCTTGTTGTCTTCCTAAAAATTATCCAAACCATTAGAACTAAGGACTTTATGTGATTCTTTATAATGTTAAGTAGCCTGTGCTCAATTAACCTTTCTTCACTTTTGGTACAGAAGACAAACTTTTGTATTGTGTTATGAAAAGAAATTGGTTCTGAAGTCAAAGCTTCTTTCTCCATGACTACCATTGCTTTCTTTGTATTATCAATAACTTGTGTGACTTTAGGCAAGACTCTTCCCCTCCTTGCCTCTCAGTTATATTATTTTTAAAATGAGAGGATAGAATCTTATAATCAATCAGCACCAAGTTAAGTGCCAAGATGGGCACTGTCCTAAGTCTTTTTCTAGATCTAAATTTCATGATTCTATGACAAATTCAGATCTAATTTTAGACAATAGTGGTCTTTCCAGGCCTCAAACTTCAACTGTTTATGTTATCTTGGATTTTCTTCCAGATGTGAAATCTTCCTACTTGATGTTCAAGTTCCTCCACCACTCTCACTCCACCCCCATGGTTTCTTTTTCCTCGCTTCTCGGCCTTCATATCTTAAAATATGCTTGTAAATTGTTGTTCATCCTTGGTTTTTCAGAAGAGGACTAACGACTGCAGAGGGCGATATCTTGACTTGTGTGAACTAGATTTAAGTGAGGCAGAATTGCCCCATCACTGACCTCTCTCGAGTGGCAGAACAAAAGGCAGACTGGTGGTGGCTCCCCAGGCACTTTGACACCTCTGATGTCTGACCAAGCTCAACACCACCTGCTTCAGTCACCCTATGACCCCTAGAACAAAGTGTTCTCTTCCCTTTCTAGGGAAGCATTCCCATGATTGGGATAGACATCCCTTTAACTCATTGGCAGATTTGAAACCTTTGGTAGAATGTAAGGCAAACTGATTTATTAACAGGATATTCTGTGCATCTAGAAAAGTAAATAAAATAGAGGTCTGAATCTGGGAACTGTGAACTTGTTTTTGAAAACATTATATATATATGTAAAAAAAAATATATATATATATATATATATATATGTGTGTGTGTGTGTATGGGTAACTTTTATGTTCCAATAGTTTCCTTTTAAGTCTTAGTTATGCGTTTTATCTTGTTCATTAAAAAACTTTTATTTTGAGAAGATCATTACCAGACGGTCAGAGGTCTAGGACACAAAAAAAGCTAGGGATTCTGGAATGAGACGTTCTAGGATCCTACGGAGATCGATCCCTAATCTTGTATTTATTAGCTGACCTCCCTGAGCCTCAGTATTGCCATCAGTAAAACAGGGATGATAATGTATTATCGGCTTTAAGCCAAAGAATGTTGGTTCCCTTTTTTAACTGGAAGCGGCGAGAAGAACAAGAACATCTTCAAATCTGTGGGTACCGGCGACAAAAGAGAACTGTCACTGTTACTCCCAAACAGGGAGTTCGTCTACTTTGTGTCCGTCGGGGTCCCCGCGCTTAGTCACTGCTTTTTGTCTCCAGCGGGAAGCCTGGGAGCTGAGGGCTGCTTTTGTACCAGAGCTCCCCAGAAATGTCCCTTGTTCCTGCTCCTCCCAGGTATTACTAGAGAGCTCGTGGCCCTAGATTGCCTCCGCGCGCGGCACGGTACGCACGGCAGGTGCCACGGAGCGTGGCGGGGTCCGGTCTCTGCGCAGAGATCCCCAACGCCTGGCCATTTGATGGACGAGGAAACTGAGGCAGAGTGCCGTGACTGGCCCAGGGTCGCACAGTGGGGAGCGTCTGAGGCGGGACTTAAATTCTGCGGGGGGTCTTGCACCCCCAAAGCCCCTCCTTTGTGCCGCCTCGAGGCCCACGCATTCACGTCAGCTATTATGAAGGGTTATTCTGGTTACGGGGGCCATTCCCCGCCTCAGAGCAGGCGCGGACCACAGAAATCGGCTTACGCTGTAGTTCAGGGGAGCCCGCAGACCTCGAACTCAGCCCCGGGACACGGACCCCTCCTCTGTCTGGAGGTCTGGCGGGAGGGCGGGGACGAGATGATCCTGGACTGCCGGTGGACCCCGCCCGACGCGATCACTTCACACCCACACAGCGCCCCCCCTCCCCCGCCGCGAGCTAAGGGCCGGCCAAGTGCAGCCAGCGCCCAGGGCGCATGCGCACTGGCCGCCGGGAGCCGCGCAGACGCAGGCGCATAACCGCCTCCCGCTGCCAGCTCGCGTTCCGCCACGCTCGCTATGGCGGTCCCGAGGACCTCCCTCTAGCCCCGCCCCTCTGTGACGCGCCGGGGATCACCTGACCCGGCTGCGGGGCTTCGGGGACAGAAGGGAAGTCGTTGCGGCCGGAGGGGCACTTCAGAAACCTCTCTCTCTGCCGCTGCCGTCGCCTCCTCCGTCTCCGCCGCCAGAGAGCCGCCGACCCCGAGCCCGTCGGACACTTTGAAGCCCGCTCCCCCTCCCTGGTCCTTCCCCGCCCCGCACGATGCCTTCCGAGAAGACCTTCAAGCAGCGCCGGACCTTCGGTAGGTCCCGCCGCGGCCCCAGAACTCAGGAGGCCTAAGGGCCGGGGGGATAAGGCGGTAGACGCACCTATGGGACCCCAGGCCGCGGCCGGAGCCGCCTAGGATCCTTGCCCGCCTCTTCCCCGTCGCGGGGATCCGGGCCCCCGCTGGGCCTGGGCTCCTAACACGCCCGGGGGCTGCTCCTTGGAAGTCTCGAGTTTCCTCGTCGTTCCCCCGCCCCCCCCCCCAACGGCCGTTTCCCTTGCCCTGGGGGGAGGACCCCAGACCAGGGGCGGCCGAGTGAAAGCTGGCCAGGCTCCAAGGGGCACTGCCCGGGGTGCGGGGTCTCCTGGCGGGGAGGTGGGGAGGGATTTAGACCCTCGGGGACTTGGTGGGAGCTGTACGGGACGGATGCGAGCCCTCGGGCCTGGCGCCATGCCCTGCGCGGCTGGGAAGTCGACAAAGAAAGCCCCGCCGGGGCGTGGACGTGGCCGACTTAGTGCGGAGGGGCCGGACTGGACCGGGGAACCGGGCCGGGTCAACCGTTCCTCCGGCCCTGGTCCCGAGATGCCGGGCCCCGGGGCTCAGGGATCGCTTCTTGTGAGTGGCCGGGAGGGTCCCTTGTTTGGCATTGTGCCCGGGGGCTCTGGCACTTGGCTAGCAGAGGACCTGGTTTGGCGACATTCACCCCTTGGGCTGCCTCTTTATCCACTGGGAAGGCGAGGGGTCAGACTCCTCGCTAAACTCCTGTACCACCGGGAAATGTTGGAACAAAATAGAGAATATACTACGACCTAGATAATGCTAATTTGTGATTTTCTCTGTCGTGCGGCCCCAGAGGCACCTGTTTCTATTTGGACGTTGACACCTCTAACCCGACAGTGAGGTTAACTTGCCAGGCCTTGTGTTATGAAGGCCTTGGTGAAAGCCGAGGAACAATTTAATTTTAAACCAACCTTAAATACAGGATGCTTTGGATCCTCTTTTTACAGGTTAGATTTTCAACAGGTAGTTTGGTTCCTTAGTTAACTGCTAATCTGACAAAGTGGCAGGAATATAAAGATACCAGTAACTGCTGATGAAATACTTTTGAGGTTGAAATAAACCCTTTGTTTTGGTCACTAGTTGTTACCTACCTAAGGATGCTTTGTTGTGAAAGTACTGTGGTGGCTATTGTGAGAATCCTTATACACACAGATCTGCAGGCTATATTTTCCTTTTGTGTCTAAAATTGGGCTGCTCCTATTTTTAGCTCCCATAGTATCCATACTAGTTTCCCTGAAGATTTGATTGGAACCAGAAGCCATACTTGATTTCACTTGGAAAAAAAAGTCTTGATTACAATGTTTGCTGTAATAACGATGGAAAAACAATGGTAGTTAGTCCTTTTTTGAGGAAGGCAATTTTTGTCAAACTAGAAGCAATGCTGAATATGAAATGTATGTGAATCTTTTATAACCACCTTAGATTGTAAAGCTCCTTGGTAGTTGCCTCTATCTCCTACAATATCTAATACTTAGTAGGAGTTTAATAAGTACTGTTTGACCTTGGAAATCCCCTTTCTGATACTGCTAAAAGACCTTTTAAAAGTGTTCTTTCAGCTCCACAAGTAAAGTGAATTTCATTGTGTCCACTTTTGTCTACTATAGTTTTGAAGTTAGGAAAAGATGAGCCAGTCACTTGGTTGCAGATTCTTTTATAAAGTGCTTAAAGCACAAAACAAACTTTACCTTCTAATTGTAGCCTGCCAAACCCAGAACAGCTTCTAAAAAAGTACTGTTAATTAGCAGGGTCAAGACATGACTTCCTTTGTTAGAAATTATCTTCATTGACCTCTTTGAGCTATTACTTAGTACATAGAAGAAATAATCTTTAGAATGACATAAGTTTTGTTTGGCTTCAAACTGCTTCTCCCCACTACTCTCCTCCTTCCCCCCAATCTTTCACTAAGACTGTTCCATTGGGGCTGAGTCTCATGCAAGAAAAGCCATCAGATTTCATCCACCCTCTTGTGGGTGGAGCATAAAACGTCTACGGCTTTTGGCACTCAAATTTTTGCTTTCCCACTCCTGTCAGCAATCTCAGTCACAGGTATTAAATTTATCCAGGACATTAGCCAACAAACATTTACTTAATGCAATTCATACTGTCAAAAGCAGTCTTTATTATTTACAAAACAGATCTTATTTTGACTGTAGCATGCATACAAGGAGGCTGTGGAACTTGTCTTTTTTGTACTGATTTGGGCATAATAAAATTTACTGACTGCTGAAGTTGCTTCAATTGAAAATTAGTTTTCCCTTTACTATATAAGCAAGTTAGTTGCATAGCTCATTTTTCTGGAACTTCTTAAAAGGCTCTTTAATAGCTTTCTGGTATCAAAAGTATCAAATATCACTTAATGACTAATGCTTTGCTTTAACCCTGATGGTGGTAAATTTGAATCCAAAGGCAGATAATTTTGTGGGATTTGTAGCTGTCAGGCTTAAATTGATTACTTAACTTAGAGGAATCTTCAAGAGACCAATAATACACTTAAGTGCAGACTACTGAACTCTCAGATTGATTTCACTTTCCCCACAAGTGGATGATATTAATGGAGATAGAAAACTAGTGGACAGAATCATTGATGTTTTGCACCTTTATGGCTGATCAGGTAGCAGAACTTGGGCAAAAATATTTAAGAACAAAAAACTTGCACTTTGTCAGTGGCTCAAATGATATTCATGAAGATAGACCTCACATTTAAACCATAAAGCGTTTTGAATTAGTTGTCTTATGATGCAAGTATTTTTTAAAATTTGCCTGAGAAACAATTTGATTTAATTGTACTTGAGTGAAATTGCATCGAATCACCTACACTTTACTGATGTTCCCACTTCCTTCTATTAACTATTCTAATTCTTCTATAATTATTCTATATTCTTCTATAACTAGTCTAAAAGACTAGTTATACTTAAATTCATACTAAAGTAAATGTCTGTATGCATTTCTGCTCCAGGGTCAATTAGGGTCTCTTCAGGTTAGGAGTAACTGCTGCCAAGACTAGTAAAGAGTAATTGAATTTGAGCTCACCCAGTCTTGTTTTGGATATATTTTCTTTCAGCAAGTGACTATCCAGATCTTGGGAAACACTTGGTTGTTTAGAAATAAGCCTTGGATTTGCTGAGAACCTGGGTTTGAATTTTGCTTCTTTCAATATTTGACCTTTGTAAGACTCCTTTGCATTTGATCATTTGTAAATCAAGGAGATAAGGATCTCCAAAATTGCTTTTATCTGAATCTCTCATCCTAATAGGGATTAACTCACCTTGTGAAGTTAAGTAATAACACAGCTTTGTAGAAACTACCTTTCATCCTATTTAAAATATACTAAGAGAATTGAAAGGAAACTTTGCTTGAATCCTTTGTAGGATGAAGTAGGGATTAAAGGAAGAAATCTTTTTTAATATGAATCCTGTTTTATCTGGTAATACATAGTAGGTGGTTGAAAGAGATGGAGGGAAGCTACATTCCTAACTGGAGAACACATTTGGCTGAATGTATATTTGGGATATTTTTATTAAACGATTAAAGGACCTAGTATCTACTTGGAAAAGAATTATTCTAGCCTGAAAAGGGTCCATTGAAAGCCAAAAGAAAAACCTGACTATAGGAAAATGAGGGAAGCATGTGCTTTCTCATCATTAGGCTCATTTCCTGATTTAATTTATATATAATTTAGAGCTTTATTACAGTCCTAGACTGTTGATTTTTGTAACTGATCTAGTGAACAGAGCATTGATAAAAGATGAGTCTGGGAAGGCGAGTTCCTAGATATCTATAGATGATATCTATCTCTATATAGATATAGATGTAGATATAGAGATATAGATAGCATCTTGAGGGAAGTCACTTATGTAAATTGGGGATTAGTTATTTTCTGCCACATTCTGGTTAACATTGCAAAATATAGAACAAATTCAGCTGGTAGAGTTGTGAACAGTAACTGATCCAACCATTCTGAAGAGCAATTTGGAACTATGCCTGAAGGACTATCAAACCCTCGGATCCAACAGATAATGGCATCTTTTTATGATGGCAAAGAAAGGGATGCCCATCAGTTGGGGTTGCTAAAACAAGTGGTGTATGATTTGTAATAGAATATTATTGAGCATGACAAGCAGGATGATTTCAGAAAAATCTGGGAAGATTTACATGGAGTGATGGGCATAACGAAATGAACAAAAACAGGAAAATGTTGTATACAGTAACAGCAATATTAAGTGAAGAATGTTGAACTACTGGGCTATTCTCAGCAATACATTGATCTAAGACAATCCCAAAGGATGTAGTATATAGTATTCATCAGAAATGATTGATTGAATAGACCGAAGCATGTTATTTTTCACTTCAAATTCAAGTTCTTGCACAAAGTTATTAATTTGAAAATGTTTTTACAGGCTTGCACAAACCTGTATGTATTTGAAGGGAGAAGAGAAATTTGGAACTCAAAGATTAAATAAAAATTTAAATAAGAATTTAAAAACCTTAATAGCATGTATTCTTAGCCCCATGGAAAACTTTGTGTTTACAGAACATGTAATTTTTAAATGACTGATACAGCCATTCTCCCCATCTAACCAAACAACTAAACCTCCATCCTGAAACATTTTGTAACCATTCAGAATATATTGTGTACTTTAAAGAGAACTCAGTAAGTTCATAATGAAGGACAGGGGGAGATTATCCTAGGGACATCCTAGGCCAGGAAACTAGTTTTGGAGTCCCTTTGGTGATTTTCTTGCCCCATAAAATTTTTTTTTTGCATACTACTTCTAACATTTATGATATAACCAACATCCTTTTAAGTGCTTCAAGAATTTTGGCACTCAGCTATTAAGACACTGAATTAGGAGTATAGCAGTTTGATCACTTAAACTGAGAACGAGACTTGAGAAAGATAATTGATAATTTGGGTGGGAAATATGCTTAAGTAGAGCAGAGATTTATAATGGCCTCTTAAGCTGTAGACCATTTTTAAAAACAGCTAACTATAGATTAGTGATCTAGTACTGCTTTAACTTTTATATTGGGTTAAAAAGTTTGTGAGATACCTCAGCATTCTTTGTGTTCCAGAGGATACTTTTGGAATACATGCTGGTAAAAATGTCTTGAGTCTTTCTAATGTGCTTCAGAGGTGATGGTTCCCAAGCCTAGCAATTGAATCTGAGCAGAAATGTACATTTTGAGGACATTGTGCCAAACTGCACACATTTTGATTTGTTTTAATTTGCTATTGGGACAAAAACTAAAACTAAAAATGCAAATATTGATTAGCTTTTTTATGCCTTTCCTCTTTCTCCTAAAAGATCTTTCTTTTGAAGTTCTTTGAACTTCCTATGAAATTTAGGATGGTTCTTCAGACACTATAGGGAGGCCAAGCTGATACTTAGTGTTTGAATGGGCTCCATTGTGTGTTCCACAGTACAGGTACTTTGCCTATCTCTTTTCTATTTACACTACCTGTCTCCATATGCCTGGAAAATTTAGCCTGTTGGCCATTGCCATTGCATAGAATAGGTAGGAAGAATAAATTTCAGGGCTAGGCATGAATGGATAGGGGATTAAAGATATAGATAATATTTTAATCTTGAACATAGCACTTTTTAAAATGCAATTTTCCCCATTTACATTTCAAACTATTTTGCTTACACATACTTATTCATTCATTTTTTTATATATTTTCATATGAATCATGTTGGGTGAGGAAAAAAATCAGAAAAGGGAAAAACCAAAAGAAAAAACGGGGGGAAAAAGGTGAACATAGAATGTGTTGATTCAGTCTCCATAGTTCTCTCTATGGATACTGATAAATGTTTTCCATCCAGTTTTGGAATTGCATGGCACTTATATGATTTTTATCTCCTTTGCAGAACAAAGAGTAGAAGATGTGAGACTTATTCGAGAGCAGCATCCTACTAAGATACCGGTGAGTAAAGTTTCTTTCATAGGGAGGGGGAAAAAAAGCTTTTATTGAAGTTGTGGTCTAGATAGAATTTATCACTTAAATTTATTTTGAAAGGCATAATAATTGAAATATTTTTAGATTTTTAGATAATTACTTACCATTAATGTAGTTAGGTTTATATTTTACATTTCTGGGGCTTTAAGAGCATAGAACTTATGATTAGAGTAAGGAAAATCTGGACACTGACTGCTTGTTCCTGTGAGGTATTAGGATTTCTGCTTAAACAACTTATTAAAATTGTTAATGGAAGCATGTTTTTGGTTTACTTTTTAGGTGCTACATAGAAAAGGCATTGTTATCTTACAGGTTCTAGCACAGGGAATTCTTGTGCTGGACTCCCTTCCCTTGAGCTGTGGTTAGAAAAAAACAAAACCTCTTTGAGATAGTATTACCCTTTGGCCTTCTGGTCTTTGGGTTGTGTTCCTGATTTCTTTCATTCAAGAAGGGAGAGATGTTGAGGGAATGTTTTCAACATCCTATCTAGTGAATTTCAGGTTTGGCTTTTTTTGGTCTTAATTTGGGATTAATTTGCACTCAATTGGAGCATCTTTATGAGGAGTGATCTCTGACTCATACTTATCAAGACAGATAAATCTCTTACTAAAGAATTGGCATGTAAAATTTCTGGGCCAACATTAGTGAACTTTAAAAAACAAGTGTTTGATTCAGCACCTTCTTACTACATGTTAGAAACTTTGTTGATAAATATATTCCTGTGAACTTGACTTGATTCTTGGCAAAATGGCCAATGGTATTATTACAGGGAGAAGTGGTGCTGGTGAAGATGACTATTTTTTAGGTTTCCTAAAGTGAGATTAAGATATTTGTAGATTAATTGTTGGAAATGAATTTCACCTGACATTGAAAGGTAGGTGGCATTGTGGCACCCCCTTGATTTGGTGGTCATGGTTCTATAGGCCAAGCTTTTCTGAAGATTTATTCTTTGACTCAAGATGTTACCTTTTTAGTTGACCCTCCCCCTTTTGTCTTTGCTTGATGCGGTGGAATGAACAATTTGGCTATGACTTGATTCTGGAAAAAAATATTGATTGTTGAAAAAAAGCATTGAAAAAAAGCATTGATTATTTCTTTCAGTTTTTCTTAAGTGCAAGGTTTTATTTTAAAAAACTATAGACAGATGCATCAGGAGAAATTTGCTTGGAACATTTTGTGACTTTGAATGGATTCTTCTAGAGACAAAACTGGTCATGGCTAATTGACCAAATAGAGATGTGGCTATTCCAAAGGGCTTAGATATTGTCTACTCAACCCTCCATCCTGCTGTATCTGGGCCCTTGGATCAAGATCTTGCTCAACTCCTTTATATGCTATATATTTGCAGATATAAGCCTTATTACATTCACTATGAGATTTCAGTTTATTTTATTCAGTTAGCAGAGGTTCGCTATGGAGAATGATGTAGTTCCTTCTACGTCCTTCTTAACAAATCAGTTAAAAGTATTTGACTACCGAAGGACTGAACCAGGAAGTGACTTGCATGGGAGAGGAGACTAAGGCCAACCATTAATTTAATTGCACATGTGTTTTGAAGTTCTGTGTTTTACAAGGTAAAAATGCTTTTCCCTAGGGAAGCACATTTGTACCAATAAGGGTCTGTTATTGTGAATGCTATGTTATTTCTTTCAATGAAGTCCTCATCAATTCTCTTTAAATTAAGATGTTTAAATGATAGGGTATTTGGAGTTTCTTAAGAAGGCAGTCTTAGTCATTAATTTGACTTAGTTGACAGTATCCTTGTTCTATCTTTGACAAAAGAATAACACCTAAAAAAATCTTCACAAAATACAGAAAGCACTTTTTGGTATGATATCAAAAGTATTATAATTACCTATTAAAAAACATTTTTTCTGTGTTTTTTCCCCTCTAGGTGATAATAGAAAGATACAAGGGTGAGAAACAACTTCCTGTACTGGATAAAACCAAATTCCTTGTACCAGATCATGTCAACATGAGTGAACTAATCAAAATAATTAGGTATTCATTAATTCTTTTACATATTTTTATATTCTAGAAGTTAAGATTCAAATATGTGCTGTTCTTGCTAGTTTTCTATTTGCAGTCTCCTAATGTTTGTAAAATTTAAAATAAGTATGACAATATAAGGGGGAAAAGTGAAGGCTATAGGTATAGGCCAAGCCTAGAACTAAAACTGAGGGAAATCATCTTAGAGTTTAACAGATGTGTTGATAAACAAGAATTGACTACCTTTGGGCCATAAATACCCATATTTGAATCTCTGGCCATAGATATAATTTTGTCATTCTTCTCCCTCCCACCCCTATTCCTACTTGATGCTGAAACTTTAAAAGTATTGCAATTTGGAGGCGTTGTCTCAAACAAATAGAAAGGGAGGGTCACTAATTTATCCATAATCTGATTTAGGCTGCACTGGTTTGGAAGTGGACCACATGTTTAGATCTACAAGAATTGACTACCTTTGGGCCATAAATACGCATATTTGAATCTCTGGCCATAGATATAATTTTCTTTCATTCTTCTCCCTCCCACCCCCATTCCTACTTGATGCTAAAACTTTAAAAGTATTGCAATTTGGAGGCATTGTCTCAAACAAATAGAAATGGAGGGTCACTAATTTATCCATAATCTGATTTAGGCTGCACTGGTTTGGAAGTGGACCACATGTTTAGATCTAGAATTTAGTTAGTAAAGGCCTTAAATTAAAGTGCTTAAATCAGCCTTTGTTCTTTTTCATTAGAAGGCGCCTACAGCTGAATGCTAATCAAGCTTTCTTCTTATTGGTGAATGGACACAGCATGGTGAGCGTTTCAACACCTATTTCTGAAGTGTATGAAAGCGAGAAGGATGAAGATGGATTTTTGTATATGGTATATGCCTCTCAGGAGACATTTGGAAAGAAATCTTCAGTGTAAGACCTAATACAAAGCCTCTATACTAGAATTTTTTAAGCCCTCACCCAGGAAAAAAAGGGATGTTACCAACTGAAATTGATCAGTTCATCTAATCACAGTCAGTTCACCAAAATAGAAGTATTACCTACAACCTTAGGGGTTTTTAGTAAGTTGTGTCTTGTATTACATGCATATGTAATATGTAATAATACATGTTCATTTCCAAAAGCATATACAATACAGCTTTGGAAACTCCTTTTTCACCTAGGATATCTTGTTTTTAAGTTTTAGGTTTAGAAACATACCTTGCATTCTAAGTTGCCAATAAAATGGACATTTGAATTGCTGTAGTGAAATTTTTTTAAAAATAGTAATTTCAATTCCAGTGGTAATCTTTAAGCATTTAGTAATGTATGGAAACTGCTACTTTTATAGGAAGGTTTCTCTTTAAGTAGGCTTGTCAAATGTCGTATCTAATTTTTTTTAAAGTCCATTTACTATCAGTGGCTGCAGCAAAACAGGGTAAATGGGCAAAAAAATCTAGCTTATTTTGGAATTGATGCATAGATTCCAACTTAGTAAACTAGCAACTTCCTTGTCACTTGTTTTCTATAGTCATACAGAAACACCATGAATTCTATGGGTAAATTGAAATCTCACTTTCTTATTGCTTGGTTTCCTAAAAGTTCCTTGGTGTTTCTTATATTATGGATTTGCTCTGATTTAGAGACTCTCAAAACTAGTGACTGTTTCATTAAACAGGTGCAACAGAGTAGTCTCTATTGATGCTGTTAGAAACTACATCATCCCAGAACTTTGGAGCATTAAAATTCATTTTGCACTCCCTTGCACCTTTTGGGTTAAGTCTATAGTCTGATTTGTTATATTTCAAGTGGAAAAGTAATTGCTTCACTAAAATACTTTATTAAAAATAAACTAAGCATACTTCAGATATTACTGTTAATCATACAAACCCATCTGAGTTTACGTGCATGTCATTTTGTAAAGGAGAATGTAGCAAAGGGGTAAAGCTGCTTTCAACAACGTCAGTTTATTTAATATCTCGAACAAAGAATTATTTAAGTGCTTCCTGCTACTTGAATGGGGCGTTGACAAATTATTTTCATTGAGTGTCATAGAAAGTTCTTTGTTACACCACTTGGATTGAAGTATGTATGTAGCAGATCAGCTAAAATTACCCTTGTATGATTTAGATGTGTGTGAAATATCTACAACTATTAGTGAAAGCTATTTACCATAATGGAAAAAAGCAATATTATTGCATCTTGGCACTATAGTTAATAAATGTATACAACTTGTTTGCCTATGTTTACCTTCTGCATGCATCTGTCCATATTACTAAATTTTCATGAGTGTTTTTACTGCTATGTAAATTCTTAATCAACCTGTCTTGTTAGGTTGTATAAGATGTTCATGTTTAACAAAACACCTGACATCAATCTTGTAATTGCTGTGTGATCAGTAAGGTTTCTGTAAAATATGTTGCTTTTTTTAATTTAATACAGTGTGGATAGGGATGAATTATATCCCAAATTAAACTTGAGTGGTAGTTTTATTTCTAGGATGTATAAAACAGCAATGTTCCAGAAGAATAACAAAATTTAATCCAATTAATCCAATGCAATGGGATTAATAGGAAGATTAAAGTGAAGGATTCTAGAATGTCTCATTCTGTCCAAAATGTGTAGCACTTTCACCAAATATGTAAAAAGTGCATCCTTTGAGTTGGAAGCCTGATTCAGGGTTGTTCAAGGAATTAAAAGGGTCAAAATCACTGCAAAAAGCAGTGGTGGGGGAGGTAGGAGTGACGGAGAGAAAGTAGGTTAGGCACACACAAGGAGCACTACTGCTGCTCTTGGCTTAGCTAATCTGAAATGAGAAAATGGCTCATGGAAAATCTGGTACAAGTTCTAGTAACCTAGTAAGACACACTAGCAGACAGTTTAAAATAACCCAACTAAAATTTAAGCCCAGCTAAAACTGATTGAATCACATAATTCTGTCCCACAGAGGTTGATTAGGCACAGGATGATCATCACACGGTTTGGCTGTTCATGGTAAATAAAGTAGCTATAAAAGTATACTGACTACTGAATTCCATACTAATCATGCTAAGTGTGTTATACCCATAATGTTCCAGCCCCATTCTAACCCAAATAAGCCCTTGGTCTGGTTTGGCCCATTGCTAGGTAGGCATTTCTAAGTAATGTTAAGAGTCTCCAGAAACAGCATAACTGGCTTTTCCTTTTTCTGAGGGAGACAGGGAGATATGTACCAAGTATAGTAAGTAGGCTACTTGTTGGTAAAAATGTTTTTTCTACTACTGCTTCTTAGAAAACTTTTATTTGACGATTTTCATTTCCCAAAGCCTGTTAACATTCCTATAGTCATTAAACACCTGAAGGTCAAGCCTTTCTGCTGTAGTGTAGTCTAGTATTCCTCTTCAGGAACTAAAATACAATTACTTATTTAGGTAATACATAAATAAGCAGCAGTAAACAGCATCTCATGGGGGAGGGGAAGAAAGACTGTCATACATACTTTCTTGACCATATACATTGACCTTAAGCCATCTTAGATCAACTACAGTAATTAGCTAATATGTGTGCCTAGGTTTCAAAGATGTTCTACTGAAAATTATTTAATATTTAAAGGCAGTAAATTACCATTCCACTTGCAAAAATCTAAGGAAAGTTGTTTGGAGTCAATGACTCAATGACCTGAAGACTTTGAAATTTCTTTTTTCAAAATAAAATCTAATTCAATGGCACACTAAACCTGTTTTTAATTTTTATTTTCAGTACATTAAATTTACTCATAAAAACATTCTAAAAATGTACAATTTTTCCTTTTTAACAAAGTATAATAAAACATAAAAACCCCAATAACAGAATACTTGACATTTACAGTTCAAAATCAAATTAGCGGAATATTAAATATTTACAAAACTATATTTTTAAAAAATATTTATAAAGTTACATGCATTTGTAGAAGTGTGACAAAATAATGGCTCAAAAATGGGAAAATTTTCCTTCATTCCTAACATAAAATTATGTCCGAGAGTCTGAAGTTTAACTTGTACTTGAGTACATAAGGTTTGCTTTCACATTCGGTACCAAATGCCTTTTGCTATTTGTATGAACTTATAAACATGTAGAAAATTTGATGAGGGCTGTTAACAATACACATGTTTATATGGTTACATTTGGGGATTGATTACCTTTTCTCCACTCCCTCAAAGTTAATATTGTAGTAACATTTACCTTTGGCCTCAAACCAGCACAGTATATATACATATATATGTATATATATATATGAATATTGCAAGTGTTACAGTTCAATATGCTCATTTTCATTAAGACCCTTGGGATTTTTTTTAAACAATTAAGCCTTCCTTCAGAATCCATGGCTTTCAATGTAAACTATTTGTTCTTTGGGACTAATCCACAGTGAACGACTATGGACAACAAAACTCACTTATGCACAAGGATTTATTTTTCTTGGTGAAAATTGAGTTAGGGGTATTTTCCCCCTACTAATTTAAGACTTTCCAACATGTTAATGGCACCAGTTATATCAGTATGTAGAACTAGCAAGGCCAAAAATTTTTTTTAAAAAAGCCACTTAAGCATCAGGAATGACAACAAAATGGCAGGGAACTATTCACAACCAAATTTTTGGCAGGTGCTTTATAGATTACTAAGTTATAAAAGAAAATGAAGATTGGAAGCCTATATACTGTGCTCAGAAAGATTAATGATTTGATATAGCTGAGTGATTTTGGTAAAGTTACTACTACTGTGCCTCAATACATACAATTTGTAGTGTAAATGAACCATGTTGACCTCTTGCAATAAAGGATCTAGAGTTCTAAATATTTAATAAAAAATACTGAACCTATTGCCTTCTATTAACAAACTGACTCCTAGAATCTTTTATAGGTTACACACAATGCTGGTTTTATTTCCAATATTTCTAATCGTGTGTGTGTGTGTGTGTGTGTGTGTGTGTGTATATGTGTGTCTTTTAAAATAGAATTTGTAGAAGTGCTAGCTCCCATGTACTTAGTACTCTTCAATAACCAGAAAGTTTTAACACTTTCCAGTTTTCTATACTACAATGAGTTTAAAGTTAGAACATAAGGTAGTTAAGTGTTCTTCCTTTAAAAAAAAAGTATTTAAATAGTTGTTTTATCCCACACTGTATTCTACTTCAACCTGTACATTCCACTACCCCTCCCACCCTGCTTGCCTGCTGGAGCAGAAAAGGGTCAGGATGAAGTGGAGTGGGGTAGTGGTGCTTGAAGCTTCTTTAATACATAACAGACACAAAGAAGTGGCATTAGCAACTACCTACCTGGTTGTTTCAGCCACTCTGAGATTGAGACCACAATTTAAAGCAAAATGCTAATAATATGAAAGGTTAAAGATGATCTGTGCCTAATAAGTAAATAAAGACTCTTCTAATGAAATGCAAAAATGCTGCATGGGCTTATCTAATTTTGGCTTCTCAATAGAAATTCATAATACTGCTGGCAAATACTCTGAAGCCATAAAACATGGTAATTTGCTTTGGGAAAGCTCTCACACTGTATTTTAACCATTTCTGCATTAAGAGTTCTTTGTTTACTCCTGAAATTTTCCTAACTTAAAATGTCCTCATCTGACACAATGTACTGTAAACCCATTTTCAAACACAAGATTTTCTTAAAATGGCTATTGAACTAATTTGGAAAACAATATGAGCTGCTCAACTTGTGAATTTTACATTCGCAAATCAAAGAGTTTTAATTTTGTAAAAGATTGAATTATAGAATAATGGTTATAGGTACCAAACAAGTCAGAATGGTAACAGACACTTGACTCCCCGATATTATCCATTAAAAATACAACTTACATAAATGAACATTTTTTTTTGCTATGAGACAGTCTCCAACAATGAATGACACTGTTGAAAATAGGGCTTACTTAAATACAATTTTGAAGTATTCGCTTAAAAAAAAAAGTTAAAAGTTTGGCTTCCAGCACACATCCAGGCCACTGTGCAAGGCCCTCAGAAATATTAAAAAGTCGTAAACATTGAAAACTCTTATGTCTTCCTTTAACATAGTGTATACAGCATGACAAGTTGTTCCTACTGTCTAGAACTCTTTAAGGCAAAGTTGCACTGTGTTAGTTCTTATCCTTCTCACATTTTTATAGTTTTCCCAAAAGATCCAATGAAACATCCTCAAAGTCATTAGCAAACATCACAATTATTTCAATACTGTAATACGGTGTAGCATAAATAGAGCTGAAAATACAGAGGTCTGTAGCTTCTACATTGCATAGAAATAAGAAATAAAATCTTGTATGTACTATTTTTTCACAAATTTAAATAACCTTTTTGCTTTGGTTTTCCATGAAGCTGGGAAACTGACCTCCAAAATTTGAAACAAGTGTAGTTATCACTGCCATTTCCTATTACAATGCCTCTACATTAATGCCTCTACATTGGAACCAATTCTATGATGTTTTGTTCTGAGGCTGAAATCCTCATTTCAAAATGGGCTGAACATTTTGAAATTTTCACATATAAACTTGGTGGAAAACCCCTGGATGACAGTACTTTGCCTTTTCAGTACATGTTGGTGATATAGAGGTTTTTAAGCATTTAAGTCCTATTTTAGCAGAAAATTACCTTTGTTCTCTAATCCCTGGCTTTCAAACCAAGTGTTACCATTCCAATGGATAAAATTTTAGGAATCCATGGTGAATATAGTTATTTCTTCACCTTTACAAAATTATGTGCATTTAGTGGGGGCTCCTTTCAAGTCATCAATTCAAATGATACATTCTAGGTAGCGAACAGAATTAGCTAGTAGTCTAAAAATAACAAAAGAGTTTGACAAAGTCTTTTGCTCATTAATTATGAAATTGTACTATTGTTGAAATATGTGTCTCAACACCTGAATCCTTTAGCAGTAAACCTTGGGGTAGTAGAAGTCAGCATTACATAAAAGAACGGCTTGCAAAAAGTCTGCTAACAGTGTTCAGCATCAGGTTGGTTTCAAACTCATTTACAAAAGTAGTGTAGTTAATATGTCTCTGAAAGATGGTTTCCACGTCTAATAGGAACAGGACTCAACGCTGTTTAATGTGTTAGGAAAAAAAAAATAGGTGTTCTCAGAGCCATTATGACTCCGGCGTCTCTGGGACTTGGACCCTTAGGAAATTAAGTTCATTTTGCTGCTGGTCAGCGGTTTCTAGCTAATAAGTGTTGACAGTGTACATTTATGAACAGAAAGGACTGAAACTGCCACACATGTTTTACAGAGGGAAAGGAAAATATAAGATTGCTTTATTTGTGTAGTCGGCCATGTAGCCTGCTGGTGCCAATTCTTTAAGTGTGGGTCGTCTCTTTCTCTTGCACTGGTCTCAATACGCGTTAACATTGTCTACCAGAACTGCAGAGATTTTAAATCATTTTACATTCTTCTGTAGTGCAATCCTTAAAAATCCCAGAGATTAGTGCCTGACCACTTTAGAAAAAAAAAAAAAAAAAGTAGACATTTTACCTAGCCCAGGGGTGTCAGAGTCCGACTGGCGAAACTCCACTTTGAAAACTTCAACCTCCGGCTCTCAATTCAGATCACACGTAGCTGCCCTGGAATTATGTTTCAGCCTAGAAGGACCAATTACGGCAATGCTCTTCAGTAAATGTGGATTTTTTTTTTTTTTTTTTTTTTTTTTTTTTTTTTTTTGCATTGCAACAAAGAAATGTAGGTGGCAAACTTCACCAACCATCTGTGATACCCACTAGGCAAGTCCTGACATCAAGCTCCAAACTAGGATTTTGGCAATCAATAAAATTGGGTATGATGTACCCCTAAGCTAGATTTTTTTTTTCTATCCAGTCTAGTAAAGTAAAGCACCTTTGGATTAAAAATATTAAGCTCAACAGCAACTAGACTTCTCAGTTTTGTATTTAATTTTCCTTATGTCTCCATGGCTTAATAGTGTTCTGTTGCCAGAGAAAAATATCAATCTGTGGAGTCCAGACTTTCTGCTGGAGGGGCATATTTCAACCTAAAAGTACCTGGAGAGAGGGGGAAAAAAAAAGGGTCAAATTTGAATCACTGCATGATTATCACAACCAAATGATTTGTCAAAATGTAGTTGCACAGCAGCCAAGCTCCTCACCTTGGTGCTGGAAATTGGTATCTATCACTTGGTCCCACCAAAAAAAAGGTGGATTTTATTTTTACAAATTTATAAAAGCAAAACCTTTTAATAGTGTTGAACAAGATAAAACAGCTGCTTCTACTCTCATTTTAATAAGCTTTTTCTAAGCTTCAAGAAAGATTCTCATAGCTGGTACTGGGTCTGTTTAGGCATCCAATTGATTACATCTGGCATTCTGGAGAATCCTTAAAAATACTTAGTTAAAATGCAAATAAGGCCTAATAAAATTGGAAGTAGTTTTCTTGTTTACTGTTCTAGAAAAGACTGCATGCATCTACCTCTACAAAGTCAGTACCTTGATCATAGGGGTTTAAGATTGGTGGGGTCAATTTTAAATGCCCAGAAAATCCCCAAGTAACCCTTTAGTCAAATGTCAATGGTTTTCTTTTAACTTTTTACTGAAATGGCTAAAACAGAGATTGGTTTAAGATTTTTTTTCCATCTTCTGGTACACTACTAAATAGTCAGTAAAAGGCCATCAGAAGGATGAGGATGAAGTACCCAAGGGAAAAATTAAGAGAAAGGAAACTACATTATGGGTCACAGTAAGAGGGAAAAAATTAAGACCCGTATTAAAGTTTTTAAAGAGAAAATGATTTACTCATCAACTTCAAAGATTAAGAATCATGGAATTATGGAGCTGGAAGAGGTACTAGAGATCATCTTAATCCAACTGCCTTATTTATAGATGAGGAAATAAGTCTAGATGAACCTAACTGCCCAAGGGTTATGCAATGAATTAACAACAGAACTGGGCCTAGAGCCCATGACTCCTGATTTCCCAGTCCAATGCACTTTTCCACTAAAAAAAAACAGAGAACATAAAACTATTTAATAAATACATCAGAACTATTTATTGTCTTTATGGATAGGTGAGGAGAGAAAGAGGAGAGGGAGATAAAAATTTATCTACAAGGAAAGGGCGACACAGATACACTCTTGGAGCTGGAATTTACTGCAGAGATTAGCCTCCTAATTTTGTTTATAGCTGAAGTTTTGTCACACAATGAATTAATGTCATAGCTAGGATCTGAATCCAGGTTTCCTGACTTAAGACCTAAATACAGAAAAAATGGAGGCAAGGTGAGGGAAGACAAGGATGCACTTTGATCCTTAAGGGGAGAGGGCAAGAGGTAGAAAAAAAGAACAAAAATAAGGGCGGGGGAAAGAGAGGAAAAAAAACACCTTCAAGTTATGGTGTTTAGTGCACTGCAATTAGAGCCTTTTAAATTGGTGCTCCATGTCTTCACCTCTAGGTCTAAGTGGGAATATATCATATCTTGGGGCTAATTCCAGAAGTTAGAGAAGAAAGGTCAGACAATTTTATGGACTCAAAAGTTTCCCACTCTGATCTAAGTGGTCTACAAAATATAGCCTAACTTGAAAGAATGCCTCGGTATGAGTTTCAGAGGCAACTCTTAATGATTTTTAAACTAATACTTTGTACAGTAATTTTTTTTTCAATCTACTATTGTCACTGGGTCAACTTTTTTAAAGAAAAGGAAATAATGTAAAACTAAAAAAGTAATGTTTTTCTAAGTAATGAGTTCCTAACAAACAGATTTCTATACCAAGAGAATCTGAATGCACTTAAGAGACAAACCAGGCCCAATATAAAAATGCTACAACTGTCAATCTTTACCTTGACGATTGAAATCCATTGGTGGCTGCTTGCAGTCCTGAGCCCGGTGACCGGTGGCCCCACAGTTATAACAAGAAAGGTTTCCACTTTTTTTGTGGCCCGAACTGTTATTTCCCATCATTCCTTGGGCTTGGTACACCCCTGCTGTCCCTGCCATAAAGTTCTGCATTGGAGGAACTGCAAATGTGGACTGACCACTCAGGACAGAGTCTGGGGTTAAGTTACTGTTATAAGGAGAATGAACCACTGGGAAAGTTGTGCCGCTGCTGTACTGCTGTGTGTTGATGTAGCCATTGCTGCATAGGGGGTTGAAGGGCAGAAAGGGAAAAGTAAACATTGAAGGTCCTGAAAATGGGTGCTGAAAATAGTTAGCATAACTGACCGTCATACCACTTGAACCACAATTCCCACTACATCCACAGGAAGTACACACTATGCACCCTGGTGGCTGCTGCTGCTGTGGTGGCTGCTGTTGCTGCTGCTGCTGATGGTGGTGGTGGTGGTGATGGTTCTGATTGGGTACAGGAATGGTTCCTGTGGAGCCACTACTGCTGTTGCTGCTGCTGCTGCTGCTGCTATAGAAATTATTTTCTGTAACAGAGGAAAGTGTGGGGCTAGAACTGGGGGCAGGGCAGCTGGTCATGTTTGCCATATTCGCAAATGAAGTTGATGGGTGGCTGTTGGAAGAGGCAGTGTTGCCATTTGCACAAAAGCTGCCTTGCATCGGGGCCACTGGCATGCTGCTCATTGCAGAAAAGGCCACTTTGGTGTTGGCTGTGTACAGGGCAGTCCTAGGGTTTATTATTGCCGGGGGCACGCTTATCTGCACATTATTTGAGCAGGATGTTTGTCCAGAAATTGCAGAATCAGCAGGAACAGACGAAGAGACCAGAAGTTTGATTGGTGGACGAGCCACGTGGAAGACAGTGCTAGACGTGACAGTAGCGGCAGTACTCGTTTCCACAACCAACGCTGGCTGCTGGGCTGTTTTTATCACTCTGTCCAGAGTGGAAGCATGGACAACTTTGGTTCGAGGACCAAAGGAAACTGTGGGTGATACTGAACTGCTTTCAGGAATCCCAGAAAGGACTTGCATGGGCTGGTGGGGAGAGGATGCAGGTAAGACTTCCATCATTGTATTTCCAAAACTCTTTTCCACTTTAATGCTGCCTCTTGGTCCAGATGCAACTTTATTTCTTTCTTCTAGAGACAAAAGTGAGTGCATAGAAGATGAAAGAAGCTTCATGTCTGTGTTTCCTCGTTCTGATTTGTGTACTGAATTTAGCATTCGAATAGGAGCTATGTGAGAGGCAGCTGCTGTCATCATTTGTGCTGGCAGGGGATGGTGGCCGGACGGGTTTGAGCCTGCATCATTCTGCACTGGTAGAACCTGAGCTGTGGGTCTGGCTGAACTTGAAGTGAAATGATTCAGTAACATTACTGGCTTCTCCTTATCTGAACCCTCCAAGTGAATTTCTAAACCTAGAGATGGAAACAGACCTATGAATATAGCTTCACTAGTCAGGTCAACACAAATTTAAGTATTGCTTGGATTCCTTACGTCTCTCATTTTCCTCAGCACTGTCAGAGCTTTCTTCTCGAGCCTGGATCCCCATTGGGCTAGAAGAGGAACTAGAATACTCTGAAGAGCTGCCTTCTCGGGGCATCTGATGAGCTGGTTGTTCCACATCCACACGTAGCTCTGGAGAAGAAAAGATTGATCACAGACTAAAGAATCATGCAGAAGCCTGTTTGTGGGCTATGCATTAAATAATGCAACTTGACAATTTCTTTATTTTTAAATGTTCCCAAATTCTCTTGAAGTTTGATAAAGCAGAACACCATAGAAGACAGCCTTTAAAGCAATACTGAAAAGATGTGAAAATACATACACATGAATATGTCTAGAAATGTAGATATGAATTTTTTTCCCCCTGAGGCAGTTGGGGTTAAGTGACTTGCCCAGGGCCACACAGCTAGGAAATATTAGGTGTCTGAGGCCACATTTGAACTTAGGTCCTCCTGACTTCAGGCTTTATCCACTGCGCCATCCGGCTGCCCCATATGTGTGAATTTTTAAATGGCTTGGAGTTAAGATAGAATCTTAATCCATATACTTAAATTACATTGTAGTGGGTTTTCTATAACTTTTCAACTACTCTTTAGATTTCATTTTGTAAAAAGATTAACTTCTTCCATCACGTGGAAGAATACTATCTTATGATAAAGAAGATGTATTTTTCATTTCCCTCAAAGTTAGTAGAGATAAGATCAGGTAACTAACTGATGGTAGTCAAATGGAGAAAAAAAAAAGGGAGCACTGGGGGTGCTACCTCTAACTAGAAATAACTAGGTGACACAAGATGGGGGGAAGTAGGGGTGGAGAAGAACAGTAGCTCCTAGAAACAATTAGGTAGGGGGAGGGGGAAGGGAGGGGCAGCTAGGTGGCACAGTGGATAGAGCACCTGCCCTGAAATCAGAAGAACCTGAGTTCAAATTTGGTCTCAGACACTTAATACTTCTTAACTGTGTGACCTTGGGCAAGTCACTTTACCTCAATTGCCTCAGGAAAAAAAAGAAGCAATGGGAGGGGTTACTTACTGTTTTTAATTATTGTTGATTTTATATTAATCAGTCATATAATAAAAATGACACATAAGTTGTACTCTTATCTCTTCACCTCTTACTGGGTGGTCCTAGACTGCCCAAGGCTTATTTAACTTGACTTAAACCACTAAAGGCTTAAAGATCTTTAAGAACCCCAACTAAAAGCTTAAGACTCTTGGGTCTTTCCTTCTGCTTGAAAGCGAAACTTTCTTATTTCCCTGAATTAGGATTTACTTCTTGTGAACAGAGACTGTCTAGCTTTTTTTATTTGTATCCTCAGCACTTAGTGTAGTACTTATTACAAAATGCTGGGGGGAGGGGAGAGGGAAGGGGAAGAAAAAGAAGGGGAGGGAGAGAAGGGGACAGAAAGAGAAAGGGAGAGAGTGGAAAAGGAAAGGGGAGGAGAGGGAGGGAGAGAGGAGAGAGGAGAGAGGAGAGAGGAGAGAGGAGAGAGGAGAGAGAGAGAGAGAGAGAGAGAGAGAGAGAGAGAGAGAGAGAGAGAGAGAGAGAGAGAGAAAATGTCTCCATTTATTTATGTTCTTTTTTTAATCATTATTCCTTTTTGACTACTACTGCAGGATAACCTCATGCAGTCCTGTGCTTTTATTAGCAGCTCTCCAAGAAAGTAATGAAACTACAAAGTAGTTCGTATTTGTAATTTTATTAGTTATGCTAACTATTTTATATCATAAAATCCCCTAAAATTTAAGTTATTTGGTAGCTAGTACATTTCAATAGACTTCTCAGGGAATCAATTGGCTTTTTAAAAAAAATATTACCATGAAAAATTATTAATTAAAAATATTTTTGTTTTAAAAAATAGGAACAAAATTCTCACTTATAATATTTACCTGCAGCATGGTTTCCACGGATGGTTTGTATAGGTCCTACATGGCTAGTTGGGGGAACTCTGGCTACACCACTATTGGTTACTGAAGATGGTGTTGAGGGATTCAGGCATCGTTTTTCTGATTTTTCCCTAGAAAAAGAGAAGCAGCTTAATCACTAGTCACTTAAGAATCTCATGCAATCCCCAAATTTTGCTTTGAGGGACAATGTAGCATAGCTAAAACACAATGGAGGCTGTTGTACAGCATAAAAGAGTTTGGCCTAGATGGTCTCTCAAGTGTCTTCAAGTTCCAAATCCATAATCTTTCCCCCACCAGCCCATGTAAGTACTTTGTCAGAAAGTGGTCTTTCACTGTATCATGGAGCCTGTCAAAGCAAAGTCAAAATCAAAAAGTTCAATTCCACATCTTATTATGCAAGTCACAAATCTTTTTGAATTTTAACATCCTCATTTATAAATTGGGCACAAATACCCTTTGATCCAGCAATCTCACTACTGGGCTTATATCCCAAAGAGATCTTAAAGGGAAAGGGACTTGTATGTGCAAGAATATTTGTGGCAGCCCTCTCTGTAGTGGCCAGAAACTGGAAAATGAGTGGATGCCCATGAACTGGAGAATGGCTAAATAAATTGTGGTATATGAATATTATGCAATATTATTTTTCTGTAAGAAATGAACAACAGGATGATTTCAGAAAGGCCTGGAGAGACTTATATGAACTGATGCTGAGTGAAATGAGCAGGACCGGGAGATCATTGTGTATTTCAACAACAATACTTATGAAGATCAATTCTGATGCCCTCTTCAACAATGAGATGAACCAAATCAGTTCCAATAGAGCAGTAATGAACTGAACCAGCTACACTCAGCGAAAGAACTCTGGGAGAGAGATGACTATGAACCACTACATAGAATTCCCAATCTCTCTAATTTTGTCCACCTACGTTTTTTATTTTCTTCACAGGCTAATTGTACACTATTTCAAAATCCAATTCTTTTTGTACTGCAAAATAACTGTTTGGACATGTATACATATATTGTATTTAATTTATGCTTTAACATATGTAACATGTATTGGTCAACCTGCCATGGGGAGGGGGGAAGGAGGGGAAAAATTGGAACAAAAGGCTTGGCAATTGTCAGTGCTGTAAAATTACCTATGAATATATCTCGTAAATAAAAAGCTATAATAAAAAAAATAATAAATTGGGCATACTACTACTTTTACTACTTTATGTTGCCTGGGTTATTGTGAAAAAATGATATGTAAATTGAAAAGTATTACAAAAACTATTACATTGTATTTTTGGATAATATTTCTTCATATAATTTTATTTTAAAAAATTATTGAGGTATTTGTTGATATGTTTTTACATAACCTTAATTTCCAGCTACATTCACCTTCCCTTTCCTGAAAGTGGCATTCTTTGTAAACAAAGAATAACAAACTGTTATTATTGTCACATATTTCCTAAGAAGGAGATGTCAGATGGGTAGTGGAGATGAAGATTAAATCAATCCTTTTGATTCTTTTCAAATTCACTATTAATGAGTATTTTATAAGAATTAATTTATTCACTATCCATGTTTTAAATGGATAAATATTAAAAGCAAAGTAAAGGTTTGAATCTGTAAAGCTTTCTGAAGAAAAAAGTCAATCATTTAGAGTATTATAAATCAAGAATGGCTTTCAAGCTTACTTTTCTAGCTCCAGTTGAGTCTTGAGTTTCTTCTTTGCACCCATTGTCAGGGATTCAAATTTATTCAGATCTTCCTCAGTCAGGCTCAAAAACTTACAAAAGAAATAAAGTAAACAATCATTATAAGTCAGACATGGATTCTGAAAGAAACCATGATGGTGAATTTAATAATCACTTTATGCCATCCCAATGACACTGGAGAATTAAGATGGCCAAACACCAAGAAAGGTGTGCTGAGTCTATGGTTCTGAGTTTCAAGGAGTGAACCTCTAACCTGGGTAGGGCATAAGAATTTGAAAAGGGCCCCTTCACTGAGCGAATTCTTAAATAGGTCAGTGAGTAGATACTCACTGCCACATGCACCTGAAGTTATAGCTTAATCTTCACTTGTAAAAGTAAAACTAAGCAACTGTTTTTTTTTTTATCTCATTCCACCACCCCCCTCAACCCTCCCCAAAATGTATAACAACATATTTTTAATTTATTGCTTCCTAAATTATAACTAACTTATAACTAAATTATAATCACCTACGTACCAGCTTTTGTATTTTCTGTCCCACACGGAGAGGGTTTGCAAGAAGGAACGCCTTGATAAACAAGCTCCATTCCTCTCAAAATGATAAAAAGTTTTTAAAAGATACAGTTCCCTACTTATAAAGTGGCACTTGTCACAATCAAATAGATGCCATCCAATAGGAATGATAAACTATAGACTAAATATTAAACAACAACAAAAAAGACTCAAATCTTTAGGATGCACTTGGCATTTTCAACTTAAGAATTTAAATGAAAAGTTTCAGAGAACCATAATTAGAATAGTTTACTTTTTTTCCCTTTCAAGAATGTGAAAATGAAACACAAAAAAAATTGCTTAGTAAATTAATTTAGTTAACCTCCCCCAAAACAATTTCTAAGTTCAAATAGAATGTGTGTGTGGGAAACTAAACTAAACTAAAAATCCTCACATCACTTTTAGCCAGTAGAGGGCACTAAGAGTTCACATAATTGGTTTAATTTATTTTCTAATTATCTAATACCAAAGCAATATTATTTCAGATTCCCTCCTCTCCCCCCCCCAAAAAAAAAAAATTAAACTTGTTCCCACTAGGCATACAAGCTGAGAAAAGAATAAAAAAAATAAAAATTCTGGATCACTTATAACTCTACCTTCTCCATTGTGAGTTGTTTGAAAACAGGGTAGTATTTGTGCAAACGCAATTTCCTGAGCCAGTCTAAAATCCCATTTTGTTCCTGGGTCTGTGGGGTTTGAAGACTGGAAGACATTAATATGGGGGAAGAGGTGTCCATCTGGGTTCGGTAGGTCAATGATGAGCCAGTACTCCCTGAATGAGAGCAGTGGGGCAGTGCAACAGCTGCACTGGCGGAGTGTTGCATATGATGCTGTGTACTGTTCTGAGAAGACTGAATGCCAGCTACTCCACATACAGGCCTGAAAGTAAAATTTTTATTTATTTAGCACTACCTTGTGATATGTAACTATTCTGTATTTTCATTAAAATTATAAACAATATGGATTTAAAATGCTATTTCTGATATAAACACCATGGACATAACTCAATTTCAGGACTTTACTGTAAAGAAATTTAGTCAGAGGCAGCTAGTTGATGTAATGGATAAAGCACCAGTCCTGCGAGTTAGAAATACCAGAGTCCTCAGCAACAACAACAACAACAAAAATCACAATTTAGCACTTTGATAGTTATCAAATGTAATTTCTTTTAGTGTAATGGAAAATTAGACTCCTGCTTTTATGTATTTAGTTTCTTTAAACCTAGTGATGACTCAATTTCTTTTCTTTTTGGCTGAGGCAGTTAGAGATAAGTGACTTGCCTAGGGTCACACAGCCAAGAAGTGTTAAATGTCTGATGCCAGATTTGAACTCAGGTCCTCCCGACTTCAGAGGTGGTGCTGTATCCACTACACTAACTAGCTGTCACAATTGTGACAATTTTTAAAATGGACTGGATTGTTTGTTATTTTTCCTTATTATTTCTATGCAGAAACCAGATAATCATCAGTGAAAATTCATTAATGAGCCTTTATTATTCAGTTTCTAAGATTTTTCTTTCCTATTAACCAGTTTAACCTCAAGTATACACTGAGAAAAATCTGACTTTCCTTAGCGTTATGCAAAAGTTATTTCACTATTGTGCTGAGAAAGGTCTCTAAATCCTTTTTAAATATTAAAATCAAGTCAATTATAAAACTTTAACTTTATAATTGAGTGTACCCAAATCCATAGTCATGCATGATAAATAATGGCTTGAAAGGAAGGGGATACTTTATATAATTTCTTATCTGAAAAATTTTTACAAATGAAGAATTTCTTACCTTCCAGATGCTCCCATCATAGTACCTACTTTGGAAAGGGAAGGGGTACCAGGACCTATAAATGTAAAATTAAAAGTGATGTCAATTATATCTAACTATTACTCTGATAAATCCAAATTCATTTTAAAAAACGACATCAAAACCAACTCACTTGGACTTTGAAGTTGTTGGATAGGAGTTGAAGTGCTGAAAAATTTCTTAACATGGTCATTTTTTAATATGTGAGAAGGTAATGAGGCCAAATACCTAAAAAAAATCCCAAACACCTAATTATTATTGAAAATTAAGTATGAATCATCTTTTCAAATAGATTAACATTTTACCCACATCATGGTGAATCTTGGATCTTGACCCCTCAGTCATCCCTTCTCTCTCAAGAATTTCAGCACTTTATACACTATTCTTTTCTCAGCAATTTCAACACTGACCCTTCTCAAATTCCCTAAATTCTCAATTCCTCTATCTTCATTAAGTACCTACTCTTTTATCCCACACCTCAGCTAGTGGTACTGTCAATGGGATTTTGTTCCTTAATTAAAAACTGAAATTATCTCAATGTAGTCTCTTAACATTCCATGTCATTCCTCTTAAAACCCATTTTTTATCTTCATCAAAATCTAGACTCTTCCTCTCTCTCCCTATTATCTTAGTTATATCATCAGCTTTACAAATTTAATTATCACCTTTATGTAAATGACTCAGAGATTTATATATCTAGCCTTAGTCTTTCACCTGAACTCAAGTCAAGCATCACCACCAACTGGCTTTTTGGATACCTCCACCTCTCTCTAAAACTTCCCAACTGTTGTGCAAGGCGTAGTACCAGTCTATCAGGGAGCACTTGGCAGATCCTGGCATTTCCATTTTCACTTTATCTCTCAAATGAGACCTCTCTCTATATCCACAGAGTCAACACATCATTTATTGCCGACTCTTAATTAATTAATCTTTCTGCCTGCTGCCAGAATGACTGTCTTCAAACACAATCCTTAGGCAATCAATCCTAGTAGTTCCCTATTATCTTGAGGATAAAACAAATTTCTTTGTATGGCTTTTGAACTCCTTCCCAGCCTTGATCCAACATATCTTTCCATCTTCATTGGTCCTAAATTGTTTGAGGCAACCAAAGTGCTCTGTTCCTCACACATGGCTATCTTCCATGATTCCCTCCGTGTATTCTCAACCCTACTTCATAGCTCATCTCTTTTCCTTAAAGATGTAGCTAAAGTATCACCTTTATACATGAAAAAGCCTTTGCTACCCTACCCCCCATATGACAGTGTCTTTCCTATAAAGTATCTTTGTATTTAATTTAATTTTGTTATTCTTTATATTAATTCTGCATATGGCTGCAAGTATAATTTTCTCTAGTTATGATTTAAGAAAATAATAGTATGGGCAAATGTCTTTGATTTTGAATAACTAACAACTTCTCATCTTGATTCAGTCTTAACTGCCAATTATTGAAAGAGACAATTACTATTAACATTTGTTTTGAAATTTTTTGAAATTTGAAATTTTATTATCTACACTCTAAAAAACCAGTTTCTGCTTGTTTTTCTGTTTTATTCTAGAAAATTTTATTTGGAAAATTCTTAAGAAGGAGTATATGGGTTCAAAGTTGTCATCGCAAAAGGCAAATTAAGAGAATTATCCCAGGTTTGGGCCACCCAAGATGTGTATGGATCAGAGTAGGAGGATTTTTATTACTGTGATCCAGGCCAGCAATCTTCACTGGTCCTTATAAAAGCAGTACCTTCCCCCTTCCAGGCTTATTTATGGTTCTAGAATAGTATACCCTTCCAGGAAATATGAACACCTTCCTAGAATTGTTACCTAAGGTCCGATTCCAGGTCCATGTGGTTTCTCTCCAGGTAAAATGAATCTGGACCAGATAGGCAAGGAATGAATTTCTCCAAGTTTTCTTCAGGGTATAGCTGAGATAACTGGGGGGGAAAAACAAAATAAGAAATATGAGACAGACGTAAGATGCTCAAAATAAAGTTTAAGTCAATGGATAAAAAAAATAGTATGGAAATCCTCTAATAATTATCTTCTATGTATTTACTTCTCCTTAATATGTACTACCTACCCAGATGAATGTACAGTAAATCCATAAGTGTAGGAACTGTCATTTTTTTGCATTTCATTGCCTTGACTATTATAGGTGTTTAATAAATTTTTGAATTAAAATAAACTTGATATAATGAGATAAAAAAGGGGAGACTTGTAGACAAGAGATGAGGGGCAGCTAGGTGGTACAGTTCATAGGGTACAACCCCTGGAGTAAAAAGAATTTGAGCTTAATTCTGGACTCAGACACTTAACTGTGTGAATCTGGGCGAGTCACTTAACCCCCATTATTTCAAAAGAAAAAAACAAACAAACAAGGGTGAAAAAAGGAGAAAAAAAGCAAATTGTTAACAGATACACCACCCAGCAGTCATAATGACAGGCATACCGCAATCATTACCATTCCTGCCCCAATTTTTCAACATCTTACTGAAGGAACTCTGTGGGCTATCATCCCTGATTCCTTAGTTTATGTATTAGTGTATAGTTTGTCATGTAATGTTATTATGCCAGAAGTTACAAAGATGGTACTGATTACAATGTGTTTTCAGGTTAACATCTTTTAGTTGTTCAGTAGTACAACTGTCTGACTCTTCTTGACTCCTAGGCCCTTCTAATTCTTCACTCTCTGCCAAAGTCTGTCCAAGTTCATGTTTATTGTTTCCGTGACACTATCTATCATTCCAACCTATGCTGGCCCCCTTTCCTTTTGCCTAGACTCTTTTCAATTCTTTTCCACTTTTCTTCAACTCAACTCCAACTCTTTTCAGGATCTTTTCCAATGAGTCCTGTCCTTCTCATTATGTGGCCAAAGTACTTAAGTATTTTAGTTTCAGGACCATCTGACATTCCAGTGAAGAGCCTGAATTAATTTCTTTAAGTATTGAAGGGACTCCCAAAAGTCTTCTTCAGCACCATGATTCAAAAGCATCAATTTTGCAATGCTCAGCTTTCCTTATATCCTACTCTTGCAGCCATGCCTTGTTACTGGGAAGTGTTTGTTAAGTGTCTGAGGCCAAATTTGAACTCAAGTCCTCCAGATTCCAGGGCTGATGCTCTAGCAATTGCAGCTCTATCTACATTGATCTTTGAGTCCAAGAATATAAAATCTGACATTGTTTAAATTTCCTCTATCTCTATTTGCCAGGAAGTGATGGGACCACTTATCAAGACCTTAGCTTTATTTGATATTAACCTTCAAACTAGTTGCCTCTTCTCTTTCACCTTAATCAAGAGGCTTCTTAATTTCTCGTCACTTTCTGGTATCAGAGTGGTATTGTCTGAGATTGCTGATATTTTTTGATTCATCTAGTCTAACATTTCATATAATATATTCTGCATTATAAGTTAAATAAATAAGGTGACTATATAGTCTTTTTGTACTCTTTTACTTATCTTAAACCAATCAGTTGTCCCATGTTTGGTTCTAACGGTTTGCTTCTTGGACCACATACAAGTTCCTCAGGAGACAAGTGAAATTATCTCTTTGATAATTTGCCAAAAAAAAAAAAAAAAAGTTAATTTGCCTACATTTTATTGATATCCACAATGCAAGGCTTTAGTGAAGTTAATGAACCAGAAGTAGATTTTTTCTGGAATCCCTTGCTTTTTCTGTAATCCAGTGAATGTTGGCAATTTGGTCTCTAGTTCCTTTGCTTCTACAAAAACCAGCCTGTACTTCTGGTTACTTGCAGATCATATTGCTGAAACCTAGCTTGTAAAATCTTAAGTTTAATCTTGCCGATGTGTAAAATGAATTCCATTATTCAGTAATTTGAACACTTCTTGATATTGCTTTTCTTTGTATTAAAATATAACTTGATCTATTCCAATCCAGTGGCCACTATTGTATTTTCCAACTTTACTGGCATATTGACTATGGCATTTTAACAGTATCATTTTTTAGGGTTTAAAATAGCTCAACTGGAATTCCATTTCCTCCACTAGCCTCACTGTTAGCAATGCTTCCAAAGGCTCACCTGACTTCATTCTCTAGAGATGTATGACTCTAAATCAGTAATGATACATTCTGGTTACTTGCCATCTCTTATTAATCTCTTCTGCTTCTATTAAATCCCTACTATTTTTGTCTTTTATTATGCCTGTTTTTTTTGCATATAAGTCCCTCCACTATCTATAATTTTTATTAAAGAAATTTCTTATCTTCCCCATTCTATTATGTTTTTTTTAGTTCTCTGTATTGCTCATTTGAGAAAACCTTATCTCTCCTTTCTATTATCAGGAATTTTTCATTCAGTTGGGTATATCTTTCCCTTTCTTTCCTCCTCTATTTGTTAAGCCTCATCAGACAGCCATTTTGCTTTTTTTGCCCTTTTTTTCTTCTTTCCTATTCAATATTTTGAACCTTTATCCATAATTCTTCAGGTATTATGCTTACCACATCTAATCCCATAAATCTATTCATCATCTTATCTTCATATTCATAAGGGATGTTATGGTCTGATGGTTACCCATACTTTCTTTAATTTAAGTCTGAATTTTGCAATACGATCTGAGCCACAGTCAGCTGCAAGTCTTGTTTTTATCTGATTATATACAGCTTCTCTACTTTTGGCTGCAAAGTATAAATCAGTATGACTTTAATATTGACTATTTGAAGGATATCCATATGTGTAAAATTGCTTTATGGATTGATGAAAAAGAATGTGATGATCAGAAGGCTAATTTCTACTTGTATCTTAAAACTATTTAGGAAATTTTTTTTATTTTTTTATTCTATTCACTTTTTGTTGTTGTAGCTATTCTATAAAATGACTATAAAAATGCACTGAAATATTATATGGTAGGTGCAGCATAGCCATAGAGCTACTTAAGTTTTTGCCTTTACTACACAATACATAGCAAAAACACCCATGATTGATGTACACATCCCTTTTGGAGTAGCACTTTGATTTTATTTCTTCATTCCTTGGGAACAAAATTGGTTCACTAAAAATATACCAATTTTGGAAATATCATGCTTAAAAAAGGCCATGAAACAAGAGAAGAGAACTCTTCTGGGAGTCCCTTACCTTTGAAATAAATTCAGTCACTTCAGTGGAAGATTTGGTTAGTGATGTTATTGAAGAATCAGACCACAAGACCTATAAAAACATACAAAAAGACCCCAACCATGTTTAAATACATATCTATAAATTAGCTAGCACAGGTATAAAATATACTAAGTTTGTTACACACTATACACTAATTAGATGAAACATTTCTTACAAAAAAGCACAAAAAGTCAAAATAAATTTTTAAAAGAATTTGTATTCCAAAAGAAATATTACTCAAGTTTTGAGCCTAAATTTTGTTCCTTAATATTTTCACAGTCATTGTTAATTTCAGCAATTTCTGCATATATTTAATAGTATCACAAGTGAATCTTTCATCACTGAGTTTTTATGAAAGCAATAGGTCTGAAACAAAAAGGGAAATCGAAATACATTTATTAAATGCTTATTAACTGTCTGAAGCATTCGGTAATACAAACAAAAGCAAACCTGCCCTCCCTCAATAACAAACCACTCTTATTTTCAAACAAAGAAAGCAGGCAGCATAGTGAATAGAGTGCCAGTCCTGAAATCAGGAGAACCTGAGTTCAAATCTGGCCTCTGACATCTGTTTGTTTTGTGATTTTGGACAAGGCATTTAATACTGTTTTTGCCTCAGTTTCCTCATCTGCAAAATGAGCTAGAGAGGAAAATAGCATACTGTTGTGTGCTTTCCAGAGCCCTCAAGTTTGGGTACCAAAATGTACTATGCTTTCTGGATCTTCCATACTGGGATGCCAAAATATACCATCTGGACTAGCTCTCTAGAGGATTCTGGGACTAGCCTGAGTCTTTGGTCTTAGTGAAGAAGTGATGAAGTGAGACTCATGGATGTTCTCAAAACATGGAGTGCGTTTATTCCAAATTATTTTAGCCTTATATAGCCTAATACCCTAATATAACCAGTAACACTGCACATGCAGGATTACATAAACAACTTGCTATTGTATGGAGATGACTCTTTGCCACTTGGTATCACACTGCTTTGATTTCAACACAGGTTATCACTGCTCCCTGACATAGATAGCAGGTTCCCTCTGGACTGAAAGGTCTTAAACCTCACCCAGAGTTTCCCTACTATCTGTGGCCTTCTACTTCAAACTGTTCCAGTATCTTTGCCAAGAAAATTCCAAAAGGGTCACAAAGAGTCAGATAGAATTAATCAATGTGGGGCCCTTACAAACAACAGCTACTTTCAAGGAGCTCACAGTCCTTATGAAATATTATGGAAACAGCTACTTACAAACATATAAACAGGATAAATTAAAGATATTATTAAGAGGAAAACTGGGAAAGGCTTCTTAAAGAAGGTGAGATATTAGTTAAGATCTGCATGAAATAATGCAGCCAATAGAGATGCGGCGGAAGAGTTCTAGACATAGGGATAAGCCAATGAAAATGCAGGAAGAGTAAAGAGATGCTATAATGTGAGAAGAATTGCAAGGAGGCCAGTTATTACTGCATCTCAGAGTATGTGGAAGAAGTAAAATATAATAATAATAAAGAGAGGGGTGGAGTAAGGACAGGTCATGAAAGGCATTAAAAGCCAAATAGAGAACTTTATATTTCATCCTGGAGGTAGGAGTAGATGATTTCACTGCAATTTTTGAGGAATTGAGATCCTTTCCTGATAACTACCTCATAAAAAGTAGGTAATTAGTAACTTTTTCAAATTTAACAAAACTTTCAGTCATTTTCATTTCAACTCTATCTTTAGATATAGTCACTATTAATTATCTGCAGACTTTAAAAATATATGCCCTGTAAATGTGAGCATATGTGTCTGAGTACATGTAGATATGTATGCATGTTGCTCTATGCATGTGTGTATATAAATGTTTATATGTGTGGGTCTGTGGTTGGCTGAATGTGTATTTAATATGTGTGTATGTGTGTGTGTGTGTGTGTGTGTGTGTGTGTGTGTATAAATATATCTGTGCTTAATTATAACCTGCTTGGGGGAAGTAGAGGGATTAAAGGAGAAAAAAAGAAAAGTTAAAAAAAGTACAAAGCAGAGAAGAAAAGAACAACCTACAAGGAAGCAACGAAAAGATGGACACTCATGAGTATAATTTCTTTTACTATTATATTTCCTTTCTTGAACTTGAATAATTTATTGTTATGCATTTTGAATCCTTCTTGATATTCTGTTGGGCACAGGACAATGTTATGTTCTTTTTTTTTTTGGTCTTTTTTTTCTATTTTTTTTTATAAACAAAATTGATACAAACAAAATATATAACCTATTATAGCAGCATAGCAAATCTCTTAAGGGATAGTTGTCCTCATAAAGAATTATTCAGAATTTTCTATTTTTAAATGTATTCTTAAGTTCATTCTTATATGCTATTATGTAGAATACTAGAGTCATTTTAGAGTACTGAATGGGTTCTCATTAATGTGCAGTTTGTCATATAATTTCATTGTTCCAGAGGCTACAAAAAATATTACTGATGACAGTGTAGGCTAATTTTTACTACTATCTTAAAATATATTCTTCCCATTCAAATAACATTTCTGCTACTTTGATAACATCAAACCCAAGCTGTTTGCAGCAAAGCAAGAAATGTTGAGAGAGAGGGATAGGAAAAGAACATTTCCCATATAAATAATCAATGGTAACTTTGGACACATATGGAAAAACTTTCCAATAACCAAAATGTTCTGAAAAGCACTGATAAATAGCATGTGAATTTAAAAAATGTACATTAAAGACTTAAAAACTTGTTATTCTAATAATTTACACCACAACAAAACCCAAGCAATTTCTACTTTTACAGTGTCTTCCTATGTTCACTTGCACATAGCACATGAAAACATACTAAAAGAATTGTAATACAAAATTCAGTTTTCTTTTATTTTTTCCCCCCTGAGGCTGAGGTTAAGTGACTTGCCCAGGGTCACACAGCTAGGACGTGTTAAGTGTCTGAGATCACATTTGAACTAGGGTCCTCCTGAATTCAAGGCTGGTGCTCTATCTACTGCGCCACCTAGCTGCCCCTAAAATTCAGTTTTCAAGAAATAAAAAACAGCATAGATATCTTGTGTTTAGATAGATGGTTATCTGCCTTCACCAATACCTATGTAGTTTCAAATAAACAAATTATACCAAACTGAATTGTTTGTCTGGGACTTATTTTTCTCTCATTTCAAAACATAAATGTTATTCTAGTTTCTCCAATTTTAATTTATGGAACCCATAAAACCAGGATGAGCAGACAAGATACTTCTCTTGGTCTGTTTCCAATCACATTTACTATTCCACACTATTTAAATCCATTTTAGGGGCTTTTGATGACCATATAAGAACCCCAATGATATCTAACCCATGGATAGCCTTTCATGGCTATCTTTAGTTTAGTACTTTCTGATGTCAAAAGCCAGGTGAAAGAGAGAAAAGTTCAAGTAAAGACAGAAAATCACAAACTGCTGAAAGGTAGAATGCTGAATCAAATGCTGAATCCAGCTAAAGGCTCTGCATTTCACAGATGCAAAAACTGACTGACTTGCCCCAGGCCTGGATCAGAACCCAGATCTTGATATCAGGGTGAGTGCTCTTTTCACTACAGCAGTCCCTATTCAGGCTTATTATTGTTGACCCCTCAAGTGGCCTCAAAGTAGCTACCTAGGCATCAGTGGTTGTTATAGGGAAGCAGAATTGTCTGGCCACCCTGGGGGGAAAAAAGAAGTTCCCTTTCTGTAAAAGGAAGAAATTGAATAGGAAGAGACACTGACCAGAAAAACTGGCTAACAACAAAAACCTACCTGTTGATCCCACTTTTTGGTGATGAACACTATGATCAAAGCTAAAGCCTCCTACCAGTTGGCCTCAATATACAAATACTTTTTGCATTCTCTTATTCTAATAAGTGTCAAAACAAGGAAATGATGAATAGTGATGCTGTTTTCATGTCTTGCCTTTATCTTCACTTGGTAGTCAACCTTCTGGTGAACTAATTCTATTAGTTGTGCCTATATTATCATAGATATTAAAAACATATTTTATGAACTATTATGCTGCATTTGAGCCAATACTATATCTATGTGATATAACATAAAACTTTTTTTTTTAAAAAAACAAGAGAACAATAATATTTTGGATGGGTGAATAACATATAGCTTAAATAACTTCTATCAATCATTCTTAGTTTTCTATTTTCCTAATGACTGAAGATAATAAAGACTAAGCTTTGGAGAGTATGAGAAAAATACCAAAAAGTAATAAGAATGAAAAGATAGCTATTTTTTGAGCAGGGGAGTACACACAATTCACTGATCAGATTTGTTTATTATTAAGCATTCTTTATCAGTTATATAAAAAATGTAATTGTGAGGACAGAAAATGGTAGGAAAATTACAAAAAAAAAAGATGAGAAATAAATGGACAGGACATGTCACTGATTGGGATGAGAGGAAGAAAAAAGAATCAAAGATGACAACAATGTTTTGAGGATGGATGACTGGAAAGATGGTAATATCAATAATATAAAAATAGGCAAGCTGAAAGGCAGGGAAGATTTAGGGGTGGGAAAACTGATGAGTTAAGTAACCCATGTTGAGGTTGAGATGCCAGTGGGACATTCAAGTATCCAATAGGAAGGCAAAAGACCTTTTCCTCCCTCCTTAAGCCTCTGTGGTCCCATCCCTCACCCCTTCTCAGCTAAGAATCTTGCCTCGTATTTTACAGGAAAAAAGTTGAGACTATCATCAATGCTCTCTTTTCTCTTCCCCATCTGCTACCCTTCACCCATTTCACCTGATGATGTAGTCTTACTTCTTACCAGGGCTAACCACTTGTGACTCTAGGTGACTCTACTCCATCTCATCTCCTCTGCCATTTCCACTCTTTCACTTAATTTTTCAATCTTTTAGTTATCTACTGACTCACTTCCTACATACTTGTTCATGTCTCTCCTATTCTGAGAAAAACAAAAACCAAAAAACACTTTATTTAAGCCTTCAATTGCTGCTAACTATTGTCATACATAATTTTACTCTTTGTGGCTAAACTCCTCAAAAAAGTGCCTCCACTTTTTCTCCTCTCACTCTCTTCTTAACCCCTTACAATATGGCTCCTGACCTTGTAATTGCACTAAAATGATTCTTTCCAAAATTACTAATAATCTCTTAGTTGCTAATTCAAATGGCCTTTTCTCAATCCTCATTCTCCTTCCCACTACTGATTATTAACTCCTTCCTGATTATTTTCTCCTTTCCAGAATTTCAGAGCAACACTCTCTCCTGATTTCCTTCCTATTTCTCTGTTTGCTCCTTTTATTTCCTTTGCTGGATCCTAGTCCAGATCATACCCTCTAATTGTTGGTATCCCTTAGGATTCTTTCCCAGTACCTTCTTCTCTTTTCCCTCTATACAACTTCACCTGATGAGTTCATCAGTTCTTGTGAATTTAATTATTATTTCTATGACAATGACTTTCAAGTCTATCTGTTCTGCCCCAGTTTCTTTGCATAACTGAAATCACATTTCCAGCTGCCTTTCAGACATCTCCATGTCCAGTAGACAGCTTAAACTCAGTATGTACAAAACTGAACTTATTTTCCCCCAAATCCTGCCCCTCATGCCTTCTCTATTTCTGTAGAGGGCAACAGCATCTTTCCAGTCCCTCAGGCTCATAACATAGGAATTATCCTGGATTCCTCATTGTCTCTCATCCCCCTCCACCCCAATATCCAGATTGTTGTCAAGGTCTGTTGATTTCACTTCCACAACACATAATATTCCAAGTATTGGCTCTGAACATTCTCTCTGGCTGTTACCAGTATTTGTAATGCTTGCTCCCCTCAGCTTTATTTATCTCCTTGGCTTTTTAAGTTCAGACTAAAAGCCTACTTTCTATAGGAAGCCTTTCCCAAACCCTCTTAATTCTAGTGCTTTCTTTTAGTTAATTATTTCTTAGTTATGCTATACATAGCTTATTTTGCATATATTTATTTGCAAGTTATCTCTCCCATTAGATTAAGTTCCTTGAGGACAGAACTGTCTTTTGCCTAACTAGTGCTTAGCATTGTGCCTAGCATATAATGCTTAATAAATGTTAATTAAATGATAGAATATCATATGAAATTTGAAAGTTCCTATAATAATACCTGCTTTTTATAAAGCTCATTAAGGTTTGCAAAAAAAAAAAAAGAAAAAGAAAAAGAAAAAGAAAAAGAAACAACCCTCCCCCCCAAAAACCCTAAATTGCTACATATCATTTGGTTATCACAACAGCTCTATATTAAGTACTACTGAAATAATCTCATATTACATATTTCCCAGAGACACACAAATAGTACCAATTCCAATTCTGCTTCCTGAGGTCCATTTTACCCTCTGCATTGAGTTAATAATTGAAATTAAAGGAGTGAATGAGACTATCACTATTCAGAGAAAAGAACCAAAGACAGGACCTTGAAAGACACCCATCACTGGGTGTAAGATAATGGAGATGATTAGTGAAAAAGGCCAAGAAGGAATGACTAAATAATGGTAATAAAACAGATATTTTATCCTGAATATTTACTTATACTTCATTCTCCCTATGTTTTAATTAACTTTTTTTTTTTAAAAAAGGATATACATAGACATTTTTTACACATATGAGTCATATTGAGAGAAAAACATCAGAACAAAGGGGGAAAACCATGAGGGGGAAAAATATGTGTTGATCCACATTCTGTTTTCATAGTTCTCTCTTTGGATGCGGATGTAGTTTTCCATCCAAAGTTTATTGGTGTTGCCTTGGAACACTTAATTGCTAAGAAGAAACAAGTCTATCATAGTTGACACAATATTGTTGATATGTACAATGCTTTTCTGGTTCTGCTTGCTTCACTCAGCATCATATACGTGATTTTTTAAAAAGGTCTTTCAGATACTTTCTCTATAACTGTCTTACAAAAAAAATCCAGAAAACCCTATGGATGTGCTACACTGCATTACTTGTAAATCCATACTGCTACAATTCTTTCAAGCCCAATTCACATAAAAACTCCTTACCAATTCAGTATCTGAAGTCTCTGAAACTCTTTAATTTTTTCTGCAAATTTTTCATAATAATTTTTTCTTTGCATTAATTTTACTTTCTATCTGTGAACTTCTTTGAAGTAAAAGATACAATATCAGAAACAGGATAAAGTATCATTCCTATTTTCCTATCCATAACAGCAAACATGCAAGTGCCTATTGATTGAATGAGTGATACCATCTGTCCATTTAATCTTTTTAAAAATGGACTGAGGGGCAGCTAGGTGGCGCAGTGGATAGAGCACCAGCTCTGAATTCAGGAGGACCGGAGTTCAAATTTGATCTCAGACACTTAACACTTCCTAGCTGTGTGACCCTGAGCAAGTCACTTAACCCTAGCCTCAGAGAAAAAAAAAATTTAAAAAGAAATGGATTGATATTTTATTTTTCATTGACTAGAATGTCTTTTGTGTCACTTTCTCTTCTAATATCTTTTATAATAAATAATTTTGCTCAAAAAGAAAAAGAAAAAATTAGTAAAACCAATCAATGAATTAGTTGATTTCAGTTATTCTGTGATGATTGTTCTTTCCCATTTACATTATTGTAGTTATTGTGTATTTTGTTTTTTGGGTGGCTTCATCCGTTTGGATAAGTCTATGATTCTTTGTGTTCATTCTCCTCCTTGTTTCTTACAGTACGTAAATTTCTTATATTCAAGTAAAACGGTTTGTGTGAGCAGTTTGGTGATTGAGGGGATAAAGAGCCAGCTTGGAGTCAGGCTGTGAATTCAAATCCAGACTTCAGAGACTTATTAGTTTTGTGACCCTGGGCAAGTCATTTAACCCAGTTTACCTCAGTTTCCTCATTTGTAAAATGAGCTGGGGAAGTTAATGGCAAATCATTATTGTATCTTTGCAAAGAAAACCCCAAATAGGTTCCCACAGACTTGGACACAACTGAAAAATGAGAGAACAGAGAAATCACAGTTTGGTCATCTCCCAAACAATGGGCATATGCATCTGCTTTGTTTTTAGCTTTTTGCTACCATATGAAAGTACTACTATACATATATTGCGGTATATGAAACCTTTTTTTTTTTTTAACCAATGACTTCCAAGGAATAGGCAGCAGTGGGATATTTTGGTCAAAAAATCATTTTATTTGCTAATTAATTGGTTAATTAATTTTTATTTGCATAATTCCAAATTACTTTCCAAAATGAACTAATTCACAGATATACCCTAAGCCTATTAACAGATACTTTAACAATTCATTGATAGTTGGTATAATTTTGTTGATGTGGATACTCCACTCCACTGAGGTAGATTATTATCTTAATTTTAGGACAGTCTGCAGAGGTAAAAAATTTAGTTGTTCTTCATACTTGGCAAGATTTAATCCTAGAATCACAAACCTACATTCAATCTATATCAGGGTCATGAGCTATATTCACTAATGGTATTAAATACGGGGGCTGTGAACTTATTAAAATTATTTAAATATAATTTTTTTGCTTCATTTTATGATCTTATATATTTTGTTCATTAAAAATATTTTTCTGAGAAGGTGTAAGTATTAGGACCAATGAAACTGCCAAAGTAGTCAGATGATTAAGAATCCCTAAGAACATTTCCTGTTCTTAGAATTCTGGCCGCTAAAAGGCATAAGAGTAGAACTTTAGTGGAGATGGATGTACTGATGATTTTCTGTACTGGGATACAAATGAAAAATCTTGTTCCCCCCCCCCCCCCCATGCCAGACTTTATCACTATTTCCCCACTGGCCAACAGGATTGACAGCTTTTCTTGAACTTTCCTGAATCAGAAAGGAAATTGGAGTTACCTGAAGCTACTATTTTATTATTAACTAACTCATCTTTAAAACAAGTCTCTCTTCTACTTCAGTGTAGGCAAATACAATCAAGAACATGTGTGCCAAAGGTGGCTCTTGCCATCAGTGAATTCAGTAAGCATATATTAGGTACTGATTGTATGCCAAGTACTGTCCTGATCATTGTGGATACAAAGAAAAGCAAAACTAACAAACTGTCTCTGGCCCTCAAATAGCTCAAAAACTAATGGGGGAGACAATATGCAAATAACTATACAAGCAAGATATATACAGAAAAATTTGAAATAATGAAATAATGCGGAGTAAAACAAGAAAAACTAAGAGAAAACTGTATACAGTAACAGCAATATTAAAAGAGTTATTTGTGAGTGACTATGCTATTCTGAGTAATATGATCATTCAAATCAACTGTGAAGGACTTATGAAGGAAAATGCTATTCACATCCAGAGAAAGAACTAATATTTGGAAATAGTAGTTACCCATACCTATATCAAATGTTGGCCTTCTCTAATGTGGGGTACGGAGAAAGGTCAGAGACAACTCAAAACTCAAAATGTAACAACAAAAAGGGGAATGTAACCTGCCTAAAAAAAAGATTGGAAAGGTAGGAAGGGGCCACATGACCAAGAAAAAAATGCCAGAACCTGGCCAATTATTGAATATGGGGTGAGAGAGGGTGAAAAGGATTAACACCTAAACTGCAAACTTGGGTGGCTGGAAGGATGGAGAAGGAAGTAAGAGAAGAAGATATGGAGGGAAAGATGAGCATGTTGAATTTAAGATGTCTATAGGATATCCAATCTGAGATCTTATATAAGAAGTTAAAGATCTAAGTGTGGAGGTTAGAGTTAAACAAGATCTGAGAATTATCTGCATAGAGATTCAAGCAAAGATTAGATGAAACAGTATAGGTGGAGAAAAAAGAGGGTTTCCATGACAGAACTCTTGAGGGACATCTAAAGTTAGTGGGTGTCACCTGGATGAAGATCAAGAGAGACTGAGAAACAAGTTTGTCCTTTTTTAATCTGATTTTTCTTGTGCAACATGATAATTGTGGAAATATGTATAGAAGAACTGCACATATTTAACATATTGGATTACTTGCCATCTGGGGGAGGGAGTGGGGAGAAGGAAAGGGTAAAAATTGTAACACAAGGTTTGAAAGGGTGAATGTTGAAAATTATCTAAGTATATGTTTTGAAAATAAACAGATTTAATAAAAAATAATTACAAAACAAGGAGATAGAGAAAGAAGAGTCAGGAAAACCAGAAGAGAATACCATCATAGAAACTTCATCAACCAGATGCCTTCCACAATTCTTTCCTCCTCAACTCCTGTCTTACAAGAGGTCTTTTCCTTTGCCAAGGCAAACTCTTCCATGTACAAAAGTGATTCTTCCTGTGATCTTCCAGCAGATTTCCCATTCTATTATTCCTATTCTAAAAATCTTTAGCTAAGGTTTGCACATGAGTTCTTGGATACTTGGGGTGGGGAGAATAAAGGGGTGAGAAGAGAAGAAGGGGATGGAAAGAGAAGGAGAGGGTGGGAGTATGTTAACTAAACATTAAGAAGTGAGATTGCAGTCCAGATAGATTCAGCTTGAATGCAGAATTATCCCAGAGTATTTAGCTGGAAATGGAATGAGTTAGAGCACATTGGGAGAGAGGTTAGGGCAACAGTTTTAGAGTCATAGGTGGCTTCAGAGAGTCACTCAGATAGTCACTAGCTGAGTGATTCTGGGCAAGTCATTCCATTTGCCCTCATTTGCCTCAGTTTCCTCATCTGTAAAATGAGCTGGAAAAGGAAATGACAAACTTCTCTAGTATCTTTGCTAAGAAATATCAAATGGGGTCATGATGAGTCATTTATGACTGATCAATAACAAAAGGAGTATTTTAAATTTGAGAGAAAATAAAGTAAAACATGGAAAAGAATAGTAAATTTAAAACCCCCTGATTTAGAAAAAGATGATACAGAAGGTATATTTTAGAATCCAACATACTTAACAAAAAAATGTTATATTACACAAAATGATCTTTCATCTTATTTGGAGAAAAGTAATATTTGGTTTTCAGATATATATCAAAGCAAGAGGTGATTAGAAACATAGAAGGGAATTTAAGAACTAGCTTTTAAGTTTTAACCCATCTGGGATTTAGGATTAAAAAAAAGAAAAACATGATCAACACACGTTAGTGGTGTCAAATTCAAATAGAGCACATTACATAAGAATCTCTGCAGATTGTATTACTTAGAAAGCCATATATAAATATTATGTTCTATTGTATTTAAATTTACTTTGTTAAATATTTCCTAATTAAATTTTAATTTAGTTCAATTCGGCCTGGGTTTTGTATCTCTAAAGAACATACATATGTGTATGCAAGTTGTTGCTAGTGGATGGGGGTAGGCCTACATTCAAATTAGGCCTCAGATACTTAATAGTTATGTGACACTTCTATTTGCTTCAGTTTCTTTTTAAAAGCACTCATCTCCTAGGGTTGATATGAGAACTAAATGAGATAAGATTTGTTAAAGTGCTTAATACAATGTCTGGCACATAATAATAAATACTTAATACTTAACAAATGTCTGTTCCTTTCCCCCAAAAAAGTAATCTATAATTTTCAAATTTATTATAAAAATAACCATAAAAATCCTAAAACATGGTGGGATTAATATTGCTATCAACAATTCATATTTTGATTTTAAAACCTAAGATGGATATTTAATTTTTTTATTAGGCAGCTAAGTGGTTCAGTGGATAGAAATGCTGGGCCTGGAATCAGAAGACCTGAGTTCAAATTTGGCCTCAGAAACGTATGTTGTGGAACCCTGGGCAAGTCACTTAATTCCTATTTGCCTTGTTTCTTTGTCTGTAAAATGAGCTGGAGAAGAAAATGTCAAACTGCTTTAGTATTTTTGCCAAAGAAACTCCAAACAATGTTACAAAGAGTTGCCTATGACTGAACAACAATTTTTTATATCAATTTCCTCCTTTCTCTTCTCCAGTAACCTAGTGCTACCTTGTTTGCACAAATTAAACAACAACAACAACAACTAACAAAACAATCAAGCATTGAAGAGTAATATTCCAGGCACAATGGTTAGAGGCCCAGGGGATATAAACAATGAAACAAATCCTACTTATAAAGTACTAACATTTTAATGGGGAAACCACAGATACATAGATAAATCTATGTGAATTCCTATACCTATAAGTTACATACAAAGTAATTAGAGAGGAAAGATGGAGATAGGTGGGTGGAAGAAGATATGAAAATTGTCACAGATGAGGAGAGGCACATGGGAAACAACTGGAGTAAGGACAGAGAAAAGACCAGTTTAGCTAAATCACAAAGTAGAAGAAAAGTATATAATGAAATTGTAAAGATAGTTTGGGTCTTAGTTATGAAAGGCTTTTAAAAGCTAAACAAAAGAAGTATGTTTTATTCTACAGAGGATGTCTTTGTCAGAGAAATTTGTTGTAAAGATTCCCTTCCCTCTTCCCCAACTGTTTCCCTTCTAATTTTAACTACACTGAATCTATTTGTTGTTTTTTTGTTTGCTTAGGGGTTTTTTTTTGGGGGGGGGATTGCAAGGCAATTGGGGTTAAGTGACTTGCCAAGGGTCATGAAGCTAGTAAGTGTTAAGGTGGCATTTGAATTCTAGTCCTCCAGACTCTAGGGCCCATGCTCTATGCACTGTGCTGCCTTGCTGCCCCTGCACTGAATCTATTTGTGCAAAAACTTTATGTGATCTTCAAAGATTCTGATAAAGGCCTCATTTCGAAAATATATACAGAATTTACTCAGATTTATAAGAAATCAAGCCATTCTCCAATTGATAAATGGTCAAAGGATATTAACAGACAATTTTCAAATGAAGAAATTGAAACTATTTTTAGTCATATGAAAAATTGCTCCAAATCATTATCAGAGAAATGCAAATCAAGACAACTCTGAGATACTACTACATACCTCTCAGATTGGCTAAGATGACAGGAAAAGATAATGACGAATGTTGCAGGGAATGTGGAAAAAACTGGGATACTGATACATTGCTGGTGGAATTGTGAACAAATCCAACCATTCTGGAGAGCAATATGGAACTATGCTCAAAAAGTATCAAACTGTGCATACTCTTTGATCCAGCAGAGTTACTACTGGGCTTATATCCCAAAAAAGATCTTAAAGAAGGGAAAGGGACCTGTATGGGCAAAAATGTTTGTGGCAGCCTTTTTTGTAGTGGCCAGAAACTGAGGCGATGCCCATCAATTGGAGAATGGCTAAATAAGTTGTGGTATATAAATGTTATGGAATTTTATTTTGTAAGAAATGACCAGCAGGATGATTTCAGAGAGGCCTGGAGAGACTTACATGAATTGATGCTAAGAACCAGGAGATTATATACACTGCAACAATGAGATGATTCAAACCAGTTCCATTTGTTCAGTAATGAAGAGAATTAGCTACACCCAGAGAGAAAACTATGGGAAATGAGTGTGGACCACAACATAGCATTTCCACTCTGTTATTGTTTGCTTGCATTTTTGTTTTCCTTCTAGGTTTTTTTCTTTCTTTCTAGATCCAATTTTTCTTGTGCAGCAAGATAACTGTATAAATATGTGTACATATTAGATTTAACATATTTTAACATATTTAATATGTATTGGACTACTTGCCATTTAGAGAAGGGTGAGGGGGGAAGGAGGGGAAAAGCTGAAACAGAAGGTTTGCAAGGGTCAATATTGAAAAATAGCCCATGCATATGTTTTGTAAATTAAAAAAAAACTTTGTGATCAAAATTATCCATTTTATGTTTCATGATTCTAGTTTTAACACATCCATAGCTGCAAAGGTTATTTTCCTCTAATTTGTTTATGATATCACTATTAATATTTCCATTTATATTCAAAAGTCAGGTGTCCATTTTGATACATCTAGAATTTATTGTGTCATGGTATGATGTGATAATCCAAGTCTAGTTTATGCCAAATTACTTTTTAATTTTCCCAGCTTTTGTGATACAGTAAATGGTTTTGATCTTTATGTTTATCAATTACCATGTTCATTTGTTTATGTATGTTATATATAAGCTAATGTTATTGGTGGATTTTTTTTTAGATAGTATCAAATAATTTTGATTACTACTGTATAGTTTGAATGTTATTACTAAAGCTTCCTCTTTTCCTCCTCCCTCCTCCCCATTATTTGAGATTCCTGACCTTTTTGTTTCTAAGATTAATTAGTGAAGAGGAAAATGGAGGATAACCTGTGCTTGAGTGTTCTGATTCAGGAACTGTGGCCTTTCTTGACTGAACTACAGAGATTTCTGAGTTCTGAGTTAGAAAAATACAACTTCATGCTTTAGGAATCTTTGGCTAGACTCTATTCCAAAGTTCTTGTCACCCATACATGCTTGGTCTGGTTATCTTAGTTTAAATCCAGTTAATTTGTGGGAGGAGGGCTTTTTATTTTATAATTATAAAATTTTTTTTGACAGTATATATGTATGAGTAATTTTTTTTATAACATTATCCCTTGTATTTATTTTTCCAAATTTTCCCCTCCCTCCCTCTACTCTCTCCCCTAGATGACAGGCAATCCCATACATTTTACATGTGTTACAGTATAATCTAGATACAATATATGTGTTTAAATCCAATTTTCTTGTTGCACTTTAAGTATTAGATTCCAAAGGTATAAGTAACCTAGGTAGATAGACAGTAGTGCTAACAATTTACATTCACTTCCCAGTGTTCCTTCTCTGGGTGTAGTTGTTTCTGTCCATCATTGATCAACTGGAAGTGGGTTGGATCTTCTTTATGTTGAAGATATCCATTTCCATCAGAATACATCTTCGTACAGCATTGTTGTTGAAGTGTACAGTGATCTTCTGGTTCTGTTCATTTCACTCAGCATCAGTTCATGTAAGTCTGTCCAAACCTTTCTGAATTCATCCTGCTGGTCATTTCTTACAGAGCAATAATATTCCATAACCTTCATATACCATAATTTACCCAACCATTCTCCAATTAATGGACATCCATTCATCTTCCAGTTTCTAGCCACTACAAAAAGAGCTGCCACAAACATTGTGGCACATACAGGTCCCTTTCCCTTCTTTAGTATTTCTTTGGGATATAAGCCCAATAGCAGCAATGCTGGATCAAAGGGTATGCACAGTTTGATAACTTTTTGGGCATAGTTCCAAATTACTCTCCAAAATTACCGGATTCTTTCACAGCTCCACCAACAATGTATTTAGTGTCCCAGTTTTCCCATATCCCCTCCAACATTCATCATTATTTGTTCCTGTCATCTTAGCCAATCTGACAGGTGTGTAGTGGTATCTCAGAGTTGTCTTAATTTGCATTTCTCTGATCAGTAGTGATTTGGAACACTCTTTCATATGAGTGGATATAATTTCAATTTCATCACCTGAGAATTGTCTGTTCATATCCTTTCAACATTTATCAATTGGAGAATGGTTTGATTTCTTATAAATTAGGGTCAGTTCTCTATATATTTTGGAAATGAGACCTTTATCAGAATCTTTAACTGTAAAAATATTTTCCCAATTTGTTACTTCCCTTTTAATCTTGTTTGCATTAGTATTGTTTGTACAGAAACTTTTTAGTTTGATGTAATCAAAATCTTCTATTTTGTGGTCAATAATGATCTCTAGTTCTCCTCTGGTCATAAATTCCTTCCTCCTCCACAGGTCTGAGAGGTAGACTATTCTCTGTTCCTCTAATCTATTTATGGATCTCATTCTTTATGCCTAAATCATGGACCCATTTTGATCTTATCTTGGTATATGGTGTTAAGTGTGGATCCATATCTAATTTCTGCCATGGAGGAGGGCTTTTAAAGCTTCCACTCACTGCCATGAAGACTGTTAGGATTACTAAGTGAGAACTCAGGTTGTCTGGATGGTGACAAGGTGAGAATTCAGGTTTTCTGGACAATTACAAGGTGAGAACTCAGGTTGACTTGATAGAGGGGGCAAGCTCATTGGCTGGGGTGGTTCTTCCCAGAAGCCCTTGCATTATCCCACGCCCATTCTCTGGGAGGATAAAAAGAGACAGCACTGGGCGCAGAGAGCAGATCGGCCTGAAGAAGGATAAGAGCTGGAGGAGATTCAGAGCCAGGATTCAAGAAGAAAGACTCTGAATTGCATCAGGCTTGACGGGGCTCTCTGCAGGAAGGGAAGTCACTTCTAAGGACAAGAGTTAACAGCAACTGCCTGGAGACAACGGTTCACTACAGGAAGAAGAATCTGTCTGAGAGATTTGAGTAGACACAGCAGATCTCTTCCCAGAGAGCGATCCAGCAGCTTCTGGAGACGATAGCTCGTTACATTTGGCGCCCAACGTGGGGCAGACACGGTCCTGATTCCAGTGGAAAAGCCTCCCATCCAGATCTCAGTCTCTCTGACCCAGAACCGTGAGTAACAAGGAAACTTTGTTAAAGATTAAGTGAGCGTGCTAATAGATAAATAAGGAACTTAACTTGTTAAGGGCTAAACCAGGAATCTCTTATAGCTGAAATGGGGCAGATGTTAGCTATATTCAATCCCTGGACCTCAGCCGACTCAACCCCAGCCCCAGAAGCAACCTCAGCTCCATTCAGGAGTGGTTCTATAGAGAGTATAATCAAGATAATTGAGGAGCAGAGTTTACTTGTAACCTGGGTACAGATTGCTAAACTCTTGGCTGCATTAAGACGCACATCCCCTTGGTTCTTAGAGGAAGAAAAGATAGATGTAGATAAATGGAAGCTAGTGGGATATGAAATGAAAGAATTTCAAGCAAAAAATGGGCCTCGTTCAATTTCTGCAGAAGTATTTTATATCTACAACATAGTTCAATTAGCCTTAAACTATCAAGCAAGTTGTAGGAGAAGGAAAAGTTTTAAAAATGAACAGAGGAGGAAGTGTGAGGAAAAAAGGAAAGATCAAGATCTTTCCCTAGAGCAAGAGGATTTAAATGAGGAATTATGGTATGATTCTCTTGAAGAAGCTTCAACCCTGCCTAGAGAACAGATTATTGACAGGCCCACATCAACCCCACCTTCAGAGATGGAGGAAGAAAGAGGGGAAGAGGCAGAAACACAAACAGAATTGCCTGTGAAGAAGCCTAAGCCTATGACAAGATTAGAAAAAGCATTGGTTAAAGCTAAGAGAGAAGGACAGGATATAAGTGATTTTATACATGCATATCCTGTGATTGAAAATACTGACTCTGTAGGTAAAAAAAGGAGAAGATATGCACCTTTAGATTTGAATACAATTAAGGATTTGAAAAAAGGTTGTACCCTTTATGGGGCTACATCAGCTTATGTCAAAATGTTACTAGATGGTTTGTCTTATGAAGTCCTAACCCTGAATGATTGGAAATCCATAGCAAGGACATGTCTGGAACCTGGAGAAAATTTATTATGGCTTGCGGAATTTCATGAATTATGTAAAATTCAAGTCAGATGCAATTTGGAAATAGGAGTTAACACACAATTCACTTTTGAGCACTTAGCTGGTGAAGGTCAGTATGGAGAGAATTCGGAACAGATTAATTATACCATGACAATATATGAGCAAATTGCTAAGGCTGCAATAAAAGCTTGGGGTGTCCTTCCTGGACAGAAAGATCGGGGAGAGGCTTTCACTAAAATACAGCAAGATCCCAATGAACTTTTTGCAGATTTTGTGGGTCGTTTGCAAACTGCTGTCAAAAGAACTATTGGAGAAAATTCAGCTACAGAAATAATGACCAGACATCTGGCTAAGGAAAATGCCAATGAGATTTGCAAAAGAATTATATGGGGATTAGACAAGGATGCTCCTTTAGAGGAGATCATAAGACGCTGTGCTACAGTGGGAACAAATGCTTTTTACACCCGGACAATGATGAATGTGGAAAGGCAGGGTCCCTCCTGGCAAGGGACTTCTAGAGAAACTCGGCGATGTTTTCAATGTGGAAAAATTGGGCATCTAAGAGCTCAGTGTAGGTATGGAGATACAGTGAGAAGACAGGGTGAAAGAAGACCTAAAACCCCATGTCCAAAGTGCAACAGAGGACTCCATTGGGCATCAGAATGTAGAATAATTCAGGGAAATGGGATGAGGGGCCCAGGTCCAGGGCCCCAGGCAAAAAAGACTTGGGGCATGATGGCAGCTGATGTTACACCCAAAGAACCTTTAGAAGGCCAGGACTCTGATTTAATCAATCAGCAGAGAAGCAATCACATGGCAGAAAGGGATTACCTGATAAGTGAGTCAAAAGGCAATCAGATTGCAAAAATGGATTACACTTGGGGAGAATACAGGCCTTTTAAACCAACAGGGCTGTGCCCAGTGCAAACAACTCCAATGTAATTGCCAGATGATGAGAAGAGATTTAGAAAGTGGTAAATAGAATGTAACCAGATAGGTTAACTGCCTGGGGGAGAGGGTTTGCTTGTATTTCTTCAGCAGGAGAAGGAATCAGATGGGTGCCAACGAGTCATATTCGCCTTGTCCACCAGAGAGAGACAGAAAAAGAGAAAGACCTCAAAATAAAGGAGAAGATCTAAGAAACATCTGACACTGAAAGAGCATGGATAATAAGAAGACTGTTAAAGAACTTTAAAAACCAGCAGGAATCATTGGACTTCCTCACACAAGATGAGAATAATGGACAATGGACTTATGGACATTTATAAATTTTCAATTTATGATTATTTGATTATGTTATATACTTCTAGCATGCGTTATGTTACTATATGCTTATGTAATTTATGTAATTATCTGTAATACTTCCCATATTGATGGATTTATGTTTCAAGGTTATTTATGTAATTATCTGTAATACTTCCCATATTGATGGATTTATGTTTCAAGGTCATGACTGTCCTATGTTCTAAATCAAAAGAAAGGGGGAGATGTTAGGATTACTAAGTGAGAACTCAGGTTGTCTGGATGGTGACAAGGTGAGAATTCAGGTTTTCTGGACAATTACAAGGTGAGAACTCAGGTTGACTTGATAGAGGGGGCAAGCTCATTGGCTGGGGTGGTTCTTCCCAGAAGCCCTTGCATTATCCCACGCCCATTCTCTGGGAGGATAAAAAGAGACAGCACTGGGCGCAGAGAGCAGATCGGCCTGAAGAAGGATAAGAGCTGGAGGAGATTCAGAGCCAGGATTCAAGAAGAAAGACTCTGAATTGCATCAGGCTTGACGGGGCTCTCTGCAGGAAGGGAAGTCACTTCTAAGGACAAGAGTTAACAGCAACTGCCTGGAGACAACGGTTCACTACAGGAAGAAGAATCTGTCTGAGAGATTTGAGTAGACACAGCAGATCTCTTCCCAGAGAGCGATCCAGCAGCTTCTGGAGACGACAGCTCGTTACAGAAGACGACTTTATTTTTTATTTTTATTTTTTGGGGAGACTATTTCTTGTATATAGCAGATTTCTTGGCTTTGTTTCTTACACATTTTGCCACTTCAGTTTCACTAGATTATTGAATCTATTTACATCTTAGGTTAAGATTGGATTTTCTACTTTTTATTACTTTTGTATTGCTTTTTACCATCTCCTTCTTTTAAATCAATACTTTATCCTTGTAAATAATTTTGATTACCCTACATTTTGATGCTTGTCTATTTCCCTCAGTTCTAACCCATTTCTGCTTAACTTGCCCTATCCAAAGTCCCTTCAATTTATTTCAGGAATAAAAAAAGAAATTAACAATGGCATTTATTTTTCCTCTTTTGACTCTTCTCCTTTCCTTTCCAGTCAAAAGAATAATTAAAAATCTTCACTTCTCCTTCATATTTTAGTGAATGCTGTTTTGCTATGCTCATGTCTAAGTTCTTCCCATCTATTCTAATCTGAATTTTATTCTGATATATACATACATATGTATTTATTTATTCCTTCTGTATTCTGAATTCATCTTGAGGTTTAAATCTTATTAAGAACCAGTTTTAACTCCATATTTTCTCTCATTTCTGTTATTTCATGTGTAAATCTTGCCAATTCTTTCATTTTCTGCTATACCTTATTTGTAATTCATGAAGGAAGCAAAGTTGATTGGAAAATAATATATTGGGAAAGTACTTAGTGTCATAAATCAATAGGACCCATCCCTTAACAGGATCAGTTTCTATTCCTAAATCTAGGTTATTCTATCTCTGATTATATGTCCTTATCATATTAGGTGTTTAATGCCTAAAAGGGACTTAAACATTTCTTTCTCTTGGGATGGGAAGCCATCTAAAAAGGTAAGCCTAATGTGAAAAGGCCCCCCCATATAAAGCTTATCATAAAATCCCCTGCTTCTTATCACAAAATACACTTTCACACTCACAGAACTTCTGTTTAGTGGTGCCCTCTTCTTTCCCTATCTGGGACGAGGATCATTCATTTAGTGATCTCATGAAGCTCCAATGGATTAATTTTCCATTTCTATACTGATGATTTTCAGATCTATTGATTCATCCCTAATTTCTCTCCTAATTTCCAGAATGACAATTGCCTATTGAACATCTCCAAACTAGATGTCCTGTAGTCATCTTAAATTCAACATGTTCAAAACAGAACTTATTTTTCCCCTTCATACTCTCCAAAATTCCTCATCATTGCAGACGGTATCACATGCTCCCAATAATGCAGGCATGTAGACTAGATAGAATTTTCTATTCCACCCTCTCTTATCTTCCATATCCAATTGCAAACTGTGTTTCTATCTCTGCAGTATTTTTCATATTTGCTCCCTTCTCTCCTATTGACTCTGATGTACATTCTGTTCACCTCATACTTTGATTATTGAGACATCTCAGAAATGCTTAATGCTTCTTCTCAAGACCTGATTTCAATCTGGCCTCAGAAACTTAACAGCTGTGTGATCCTGGGCAAGTCATTTAACCTTTGTTTGATTTACTTTCTTCAAATGTAAAATGGGGATAATAATAGCATCTACTTTTCAAGATTGTTGTGATCAAATGAGAGGATATTTGTAATGCCTTGGACCAGAGTAGGTACTTAAATGCTAGTTCTCTTCCTTCTTATTGAAATAGATTTCTGGTTGATCTCCATGACCGGCTTTCTCAATCCCAGGCCATCCTCCATTCAGCTGTCAGATTAATCTTCTGAAGCAAAGATCTATTTCACCCATCTATTCACTCAATAAAATTAGCTCCCTATTATCTTCTTTTTAGTTTTTAAAACCCTTTCTAGTCTAGTACCTTATTATCCTTCTCAGCTTTTGACACTTCCAGACATTCTGTGATCCCAGGACACAGCTTTCTTTGTTCAGGACACTCCATTTCCCTCATCATGTCATGGTCACTTACTACACCTCATGTCTGTAATTTTCTCCCTCCTCTCTGATGCTATTGGCTTTTTCTGAAGTCTCAGTTAAGACGCCACCCTTCTACAAGAAGTCTTTCCAACTGTCATGAATAAGAATGCCCTGCTGATCATCTCTAGTTTATCCTGTATATAGATTGTTTGTACAGAGTAGTTTACATGTGAGTTGAAGCACAAGGACTTGGTTTCTTGTCTTTTACCTTTCTTTCTAGTCTGATATCAGTTCATGGCATGTAATAGGCACTTAATAAATGATTATTGATTGAGTGAAGGTAGAATGCCTACTCCAGTTAGGGATGCAGTCTCTTTTTTCTAAAACAGAAGCTCTTTCTACTCAGCACTCTGAGTAGATGCTGCTCTTGCCGCCTTCTTCTATCCTTCATTCAAATTACTCTCCCTTTGTTTTGTGTTTCTGGGCAGAATCAGTGTTTTCTTGTGGGGTAAGAAGGAATTCAGATGTGAACTCTCATAATCAGAATCTCGTTATGGGGATATTAGGTCTTACAGAATTACCTTAAGATGTTAAGTGACTTGTCCAAGGTCAAGAAGTTAATATATCATGTCAGAGGCTGATTCTTAGGTTCGTTCTAAAGGCATTATGAAATGCTGCTTTCCAGCATTATTAATAATAATACTTTAAATTCAAAATCTAATTAAACTTTGGATTGCCAAATACTAAGTCTATTTATGCAAAAGTGTTTTGTAGTTATCTATTCATGAATAGATCCTCATTCTTACTAATTCTCTCCCATCTCAGTGATATTAAAAAAAGGGCAAATTTTTATTTTACTTTATTATCATGGATTTTTTTTTGTCTTCTTAGAATTAATGTGTTTTTGAAAAGCAAAGTGGCTATACTTTTTCTATGGGTTTCTTCCTTTAAAAAAAATTAATGGCTATTACCAGTAATGAGAACAATCAATCTTGCAAATCAAAGTTGCAATATCATGTTAAATATGGAAAATACAAATAGCAACAGCTTTGGAAAGGGAAAATCAGGGTGTACTAACTGATGGTAGCAACATTGTCCATTTAATTATTATATGTTTACAATAATTGTTAATAATTATTCCTAGTATAGTATAAGAATTAATGATAAACATTTTGCTTAAAAATTAGCTTGTATTTTATGAAACACTATCTAAACATCCTTGGAATATTAATTCTAACCAGTTCTCTCTACATCACTGAAAATTATCTGTCATATATACTTCATTATGTATTGGGGCATAAGCTTTTTAAGAAAAAGAAAAGTGAGCATGGCCTAAAGTTAAACTGTACCAAGTAAATGGACATCAGATTTTCAGGAAGGTATATAGATATATGTATAGATATCTATCTATATACATATACACACATGTATAGAAATATTTATATAGCTATATGTACACTCACACACATGTGCATGTGTTTGTGTCTATCTAGTCATTTATCTTTAGGCACATTTGCTACCTCTTCAGATGTGAGAGAAGGTCTCCAAAGTAAATTACAACTTTTTATTCAAACATTAATATATCATAATTATTTTGTTTCAAAAGTCTGTCAGATTTAGGCATATCATAGTTTGATTTTGAAAGATGATATTCCTTCTCATTAATTGGTATTAAGGAAATAAAGAAAAAATTATCCCTGAAAAGAAATTCTTTAAACAGGATAGCTATTTGGAAGGCAGAATTATAGAGATAACATTAGCTGCTTTGAAGGCAAGATGATGAAACCCAACTCGGAGACATTTAAAATATAAATTGTAAAAACCAACAATGCATGCAAGAAAACAACTTTTATATTATTAGATGAGAAGATTCTTTCTAGTTCCAAATGCTTTTGGGAGCTGGGGGGAAGGGTGGAGGAACAGGAGAACAGGAACTCCTCATCTTGTTATTTTATGAGTACTGAGAATTCTCTAGTAAGTAAATTCTCCCTACTAAAGCAGAAAATTATGTGGGGCACTGAGGAGTTCTCAATCAATCAATAAAAATTTATTAAGCACCTATTATGTTCCAGACAATGTGCTAAGTGCCAAAAAAAAAAAAAAAAAAAAGATTAGGAAGTAAGTAGGCAGAGATGAGGAGGAACAGAATTTCAGACTTAGAGGACAGGTAGGGAAAATGCCCAGAGCCAAGAAATGTCTTCTCTTGGTGGAATAGCCAGGAGACCAATGCCACTAGTTCAAAGAATATAGAGTAGGAAATAAAGACTGGAAAGGAGGAAGCTTACAAGGTCTTGGAATGCCAAACAGAGCATTTTGTTTTTGAGGGGAGCCACTGGAGTTTACTGAGTAGGGGTGTGGGGTGACCTGGTTGGACATGTGCTTTAGTGCTCCTTTCCATCCTTGTACTGTGACCCTGAAGTGAGTATAGGCAGTGGATTTGTCAAATAGCATCTGGTCTGTGACTAATATTAGTCCAGAAGTCCCCTATAATTTCTTTCTGACCAGTTTTTCCAGGTCTTCTTTTCATCTCTAGCTTGAGAGGACCTGTGTTTTAGGGAAAAAGAGAAGGCAGGCATATTTGAGATTTGTTGCAAAGATGAGATTGATAGATCATGGCAATAACTTAAATATAGGAGGAGGGTGTTTATTGATAGTGAGGAATCCAGGGTGACCCCTATGTTGTGAATGGGAGGAACTAGAAGGATGCTGTTGCTCTTTAAGGTAATAGGAGAAGTGCAGGGGAGGGTTGTGTGTGGAGAGGGTTTGGAGAAGAAAATGAGTTCTGTTCTTGGTATACTGATTTTAAGCTGACTACTGAACATCCAATTTGAGATGTCTGAAAGGCAGTTGGAAATGTGACATGGACAGTGGGACAGGATATGTAAATGTGAAAATTATCAGAAGAAGGTAAGTAAATGCATGGGAGCTAATAAGATCACCAAATGAAAGACTATAGGAGAATTCTCTTACTTTTTTTTTTTTTTAACCTTTTCTCAAGGTACACCCAGGACAGAATTGTGAGAGACACCTCAGATAAAGGGTGTTGATCCAGAGGAGGATTCAGCAAAGGAGACAGGTTAGAAAGGTAGAAGGAAAACCAGAAGAAAGGAATGCTTTGAAAATCCAGAAGGGAGAAGCTATATCAAGGAGTAGTAAGTGATCAATTATCAAAAGCTGTGCAAGAGGTCAAAAAGAACGAGAATTGAGAAAAGGTCATTTGATACAGAAACTAAAAGATCATTAGTAACTTTGGAGAAAGCAGTTTCTGAAGTTAGATATTAAGGAGTTATGAGAATGGAGGGCATCTATTGTAGATGGCTTTATTTATTTATTTTTCCTGAGGCTGGGGTTAAGTGACTTGCCCAGGGTCACATAGCTAGGAAGTGTTAAGTGTCTGTGACCAAATTTGAACTTGGGTCCTCCTGTCAAGGCTGGTGCTCCATCCACTGCACCACCTAGCTGCCCCTGTAGATGGTTTTTTTTTTTTTTTTAAAAAGAGTTTATTTACAAAGTGCAACAGGCAAATCAGGCAATAGTTAGCAGGAATGGAAGGATCAAGTAAGGCTTTTTTCCATAACAGAGACACATTAACAAGCTTAATAGGCTGTAGGGATTGAACCAGTAGATAGTTAATGATTGAATTAGTAGAAAAAGTCGGGGTGATGAGGAGATGGAATTGGATCACTTGAACAAGTTAGAGTGGTTAGCCACGGTAAGAAGTCCATTTCATCAGGTAAGATAGAGGTGAAGGATAGAATGGCAGAAATCATCTGAGTGACAAAAAGATGAAAAAGAGGGAGTTAATGGTAAGTTGCCTCTTTTTTCTGTAAAATACGAAGCAACATTTATAGTTCAGAGTGATAGAATGGGAAGTTATGGAAGTTTTGAGGAGGGATGAGAAGGTTTGGAAGAGGTGGTGTAGGAAATTAGAAAGTGAGATGATAATAGAAATAGGACCCAGTGGTTATGTTTTTCTCCACCTTGTTTAGTGGCATGAATTAGTGGTTGAGATTCGAAGGATGTAATTGGTGATGTGATAAGAGTTACAGATTCAAGAGATGAATACAGTATACAGTTAAATTGGTTCACTAAGGGGTCAAGATGGGACAAAGAGGAGTAATTAATGCAGAGGAGATGACCAGGGAGAGAACTGAATGATCAGGGGTTTGAAGGTGAGGAAGAAGAGTAGAATTTTACAAGGGAAGGCAGAAATGAAAAGACAATGGCTTCTGGTCAGATAAGAGGATTTTAGACTTTTTGACCTTGGAAGTAGTATATTTATGGGCGATGAAAAGATCAAGGATATGACTATTTTTGTGTGTGACTATGATAGGACGGAGGAGTAGTTTGTATGAGGTAAGTAAATTGAGGAACTATGTATGAGTAGTCAGGATGTTTGAGAACATATATATATATATATATATATATATATATATATACACACACACACACACACACACACACACACACACACACACACATATATGTCATACACACACATATAGATAGATATAGATATGTTGAAGCGTCTTAGGGAAGAGAGAAAAACTGATCTATGTGCTAAACTTCATAGAGAAAGGAAGAAGAGTGACCTTCTTAGAAGTTTGTAGACAACTGCTTACAGGATTTTTATTAGGTGGGAAATGTGAATAGCATGAACCTCAAAGGAAGAGAGGTTACTGAACAATGGAGATAGGGGTTAAGTATGTTTGAGAAATGGGACTTGAATCCAAATCTTCCTGATTCCAAAGCCAACTTTCTATTAAGTACACCGTGACTCTCCAAATAGGATGATGACAATAGTTATATTCTTCTCCAATTATTTAGAATGATTCATCAACAAATATAATTCATAAATTCAATTACCTTTGGGCTAGTTAAGTTGGTTTCTGTAAGCCAAAAATTATTTGGAGATTTATACACTAAATGATCACCAACTTTACTATATGCAGCAATATAGCAACAGATCATTTATCTGGCACTACTGAGGAAGATAATATTGGAGGGAAGTTTTCCAAATAAAATATAATATTCCCATGTGAAAACAAAGCTTTTTTATTTTTAGTGATACCTTCTGTTTTTATATCATCTTTGCTTTGTATTCTATTACTCCCCAACCTCTTTTTAGTGAGCCATTCAAAGTAATAAAAATTTTTTAAAAAAGAAAAAAGAACAGTTATATAAAACCAACACATCAAATCTTTCTTTAAAAATATGCAATATTCCACACCCATAGACCTCTGCAACTATTCTCTGTGGCCATGTTTAATCAATATAATTATATAGTATTTAACTTCTTTCTTTTTTTCTTCTCCTTATCTAGGTTATCTCACTTTCTGTCAAGTTCAAGTAAGCAATTCTATTCTTCTCTGAAATCTTCATATGTACCATTTCTTATAACATAGGTCTGTTTCAATCCATTAATATGTCACAATTTATTTAGTTCATCCCCAACTGATAGGAATCTCCTTTATTTTCAGTTTTCATTTATTTATCTAGGTATCTATTTATTTTATTATGCTTATAAAAATGGGTTAAATCCATAAGGGTTTTTAGTGAGGAAAAGTTGTTTTTTTGTTTGTTTGTTTTTTGGTGGTTTTGGTGGAAGATACCATTAAGGGGGAAAATGCCATGAAGTGGGAATATGTTACTGACCAGTAAGCTAACTCCAAAATGGATTTAGTACCCTAAAAAGAGATGGCAAAGGAATTACAGTAGAGTAGGACTTTTATAGAGGAAATATAATCTCGGGGATTGACATTATGACTTGGCTTTATAATTGGATATACTAACTGTGAGGTTATGATGATTTTCTCAATGCAAAGAATTCAGCTATGAATTCTACCAGAGATTTCCACCTGGGACATCAGCCTCTCATTCAGGAGGATTAGAAATAAAAACAGGAGCTTCCCATATCAGTGATAACAAAGGTTATTATTTATATCTGGTTTAAAAGATCAGAAAAGATAAAATTAGAGAAACTTAAAAACTCAAACGATTGTTCTAATCTATACTTTTCAGTGAATTATGTGTCTTTGTTGATTTCAGTCTACTATAGAAGTTTTAAATCTTCTGTAAATTTGCCTAATTCTGTTCTCATATTTTCATCAGCCAGTACTTCAATATAGGGTTAAACCATTCTCAAAGATTTAACAAGATAAGTAGTTACTGGTCACTTTTTTTTTTTTTTTGGCTAGAGATGCAGGCAAGGATAAGATGGTGATAGAGTAGAATCTTTCAGTTCTTGAAAAACAAGGTCTAAGAGATTTTAAAACGGTTTAATCTCTACCAAAGAGAGATCTATAGCCTCTTCTCTTTTAGTACAAAGGATTTCAGTATGTATGTGTGCGGAAGAGGTGTGGGGTTTGCAGTAGGGAAGCTGCCTCTAAGAGAGAAGGCAAATAAGATTTTATAATAGTGTTTCCTATAGGCCAGGCACTATGTTCTTCACAAATATGTTATTTGATTATTGCAACATGGATTTCAAAGTGGTTAAAAGAGCTTATGAAAGAGTTTAGCTATATTATCTATGGTGAAATTTCTTCAGGATAATGGGTGATAATTAGCAGCCTGAGAGAATTTGTTTTCTATTCTCTATAGAGAATAAACTAAAAGCAATTTGGCTCAGCAGCTCAGCCAAAGAGAAGGAGAAACCAATGACAGTTCTGCAAAATCAAAAGTGTAGGCCCGATCTTCCATAAGCATTTCTTTACAGGTTCCCCACGTGTGGATGTTTCTGGTGACCAAAGTCTACTCTTCCAACTGCATATACTGCAATTGTGAGAAAGAAAGCTCAAGGCTTACTGGGGAAGAGCTATAATTTGGAAGAAGTTATTCTATGGTGATTTTAATTACATTGTCATTTGATAAAATGCTTTGGTTCTAATCAAAATGTGTAATCCTACTGACTGATTAAAAAGTAAAGTATATCAGTAAGCAATAATGGTTTGGAGAGGATTCTGATCCATAAACAATTAGAATTTAGGGTGGCTAACTGGGAGCCCAGAATGTGGGGAGGCCCCATGAGATACATACTAAAATAAAGATGTTGCACTGATAATCTTTGTGAAGTTCAAAAAAACACTTTCCACATCTTCTTGAACAAAGGAGAATTTAAAAACCTTACCTCAAAGGAACATTCAACATTTCTTTCATTTTTCTTATGCGATAATCCCTTCAGTTCTATCTTTTCAACACCCACTGCAAAAGAAAAAGAAAAAAAAAAATCCTGAAATTAAACTGAGGTGCAATAATAATCAACTATCTTGCTCTCAACAATTTTCATTACTTTTTGTTGTTCTGTCATTTTTAGTTGTGTCCAACTCTTTGTGACCCTATTTAGGATCAGGCCTCGTGTTCCACCCATCTTGTCACCTACCCTGATAAATTGTTAGAGACAACTATTTCACAACTTTTGAAAAACTTTGTGGAATTAAAGGACCCTAAATGGAAAGAAGTGGGCAGGTAAAATCCCAAGTATCAGAAAATATGCAGGAAAACAATGATTGAGCTGGGGGCAAAATGGTAGGAGGCAGATGAAGACAAAGAAAATAGCAATTCTGAATCAATAAATATGAATTTAAAAATCATTAATTCAGTAATGTACAATATATATGTATATTGAAAATAATGGTCCAGTTCTCAATAGACCAAAATTATGTCAGTGATAAAAATGTGATTTTTATTGGAGGCAGCAATTACAAAGACAAGTCTAATTGTGAAAAACCAAGCAGGGATTTGTTAAATATTGCTTTTATAATACAAGGAAGCAAAAAGTTATAAATTTTTTTGGGTGGGCCGAAGCAATTGGGTTAAGTGACTTCACCAGGGTTCACATAGCTAGTGAATGCTAAGTGTATGAATTCAGATCCTCCTGACTGTAGTGCTACCTATTTGACTCCCAAAGTTATAATTTTAAAAAGACAGTTTAACAAGCACAAACAAATGAAAATAACCTATTCCTATCATCTTTCCTAAACACAAATAACAAATATTGTAGAACTACTTATAGAAGGCATTTGTTCCTTGAGAAATTTAACTGCTAATTTTCTAATTCTGTATGCAATGTACTTTACAACAGGGCTTCTTAAACTTTTATACTTGCAACTCCTTTTTGCTCAAGAAATTTTATGTGAATTTTTATGTTTAAGAAGTTTTGCTTTACAACACAGTTCTCCCTTTGCATGCATTCTACGGTTCAGTTGCACTATCCTTCCTGAAATTAGTTATACATGGGATTCTACCTCTTAGCTGTGAACCTTTGTATAACTATTCATCCCTTCTTCTTCTCTCCCCCATTATGTATATCCTTCTTTTTTTTTCTTTTTTTCAATTTTAAAAATTTTATAACTTTTTTTTTGACAGTACATTACATGGATAATTTTTTACAACATTATCCCTTGCACTCACTTCTGTTCCGATTTTTCCCTTCCTTCCCTCCACCCCTTCCCCTAGATGTCAGGTAGTCTTATACATGTTAGAAATGTTATAGTATATCCTAGATACAATATATGTGTGCAGAACCGAATTTCCTGTTGCACAGGAAGAATTGGATTCAGAAGGTAAAAATAACCTGGGAAGAAAAACAAAAATGCAAACAGTTTACACTCATTTCCCAGTGTTCCTTTTCTGAGTGTAGCTGATTTTGCCCATCATTGATCAATTGGAATTGGATTAGCTCTTCTCTATGTTGAAGATACCCACTTCCATCAGAATACATCCTCATTACAGTATTGTTGTTGAAGTGTATAATGATCTCCTGGTTCTACTCATTTCACTCAGCATCAGTTCATGTAAGTCTGTCCAAGCCTCTCTGTATTCATCCTGCTGATCATTTCTTGCAGAACAATAAATATTCCTTAACATTCATGTACCACAATTTATCCAACCATTCTCCAATTGATAGGCATTCATTCATTTTCCAATTTCTAGCCACTACAAAAAGGGCTGCCATAAACATTTTGGCACATACAGGTCCCTTTCCCTTCTTTAGTATTTCTTTGGGATATAAGCCCAGTAGTAGCACTGCTGGATCAAAGGGTATGCACAGTTTGATAACTTTTTGGACATAATTCCAGATTGCTCTCCAGAATGATTGGATTCATTCACAACTCCACCAACAATGCATCAGTGTCCCAGTTTTCCCATATCCCCTCCAACATTCATCATTATTTGTTCCTGTCATCTTAGCCAATCTGACAGGTGTGTAGTGGTATCTCAGAGTTGTCTTAATTTGCATTTCTCTGATCAATAGTGATATCCTTTCTCCTTGCTTAAATCTCATAGAATCTTTTATTTCCTTCACTATATATATATACATATAGTAAATGGGAAGTTATCTCATAGGGAAGAGGGAAGTATCCACTAGGAAAGGCCTCTTAGGAAATAGAATCTGAGTTGAGTGTTAAAAGAAAGCTAGGAATGATACAAGGCAAAGGGGAGAAGGGAAAACTTCTCATGTGGAGCATGAAATGAAGAGGCAGGGTTTCAAAAGACAGTGTCTTATGTGAAGAACATCAAGAAGGTCAATGCTGCTTAAATTCAAAATATGCATTGTGCTTGCATATATTGGAAGTTTAATAAATATTTATTAATGAAGGTGTGCAAACGTAGGTATTTTTAACACATATATAGAAACCTAGTTAAAATATAAATTTTATCATTAACAACAGAGACTTGTATTAAATCTAGATAGCTCCTAATCAAATCAATAGTTTTAACTCATCAGTCAGTAAAAAAAAAAGATCACTAAATAGATATGGATAAATTTAAAGGAATTTTGTTGTTGTTTGCCAACAATAAACTAGAAACAAATGATGATGACATCATAATGAATAAATTCACATAGTTATTAAGTTATCAGAGTCCATATTTGAAATTCAAGTACATTAATCTAACTACTGTACCATCTACCTGTCTCCAGATTACTAACTTAAGAAAAAAAAAATCAATACTAAATTAGAACAGAATTAACAATTCACAAATGATTTTGATAACTGCCTGATTCCTGGCTCCCCCAAAATAAGTTCTGATACCTTTTGTATTTAGATAACAGTCATTTCTGGGGGAAAACAAACCAAAATTATCATATTCACCCTTCTGAATTGAACCATGCTCCTTGTAACAAAAAGGCTAAATATCCATTACACTGATCATATCTAACAATATACACAATATTCTCCTCCAGTAGTCCCTATATATCTGGCATTGGATATGCTTCACTTTTGTTCTGAAAACCTTCATTTTTCATTTACTTGGAGAGCTACTTCTTTTTGGTGATCTTTTTTAAAAATTTACACAGAACCATTAGAACAGCATATTCAATTTCAATGTTTCTAATTTTTACAGTACAGTGATAGTGAATCACATTCAAATACAATAGGTTTTTCAGCCAGTCTCTACTCCCAAATGATAGGTACTCGCTTTGTTTTTAGTTCTTTACAAAGAATCCTGCCATGGATACATTGGATCTGTGGGGCATAGGAATAATAGGGGGATGATCACATGAATGAATATTTAGGCACTTTATACAATTACAAAATCCTTTGGTGCTTCATTGTTGCTAATGATTTACAGTGGTTAAAATGCTTTAGGTTATTGTGATGGTCTTATATTGATGTCTATTGTCTTTTCTGTTCATTAGTAATAATGATTTCATTTTAGGTGGATAAAGGAAGAAGAGAATTATGACACTTCAGACTATTATAAAAGGGTCATCAAAATTATTCAGTATGTACATGATTAGAATGGTACAGCAAAGCAGGAAACAAAAACAGTCAAAAATGTATCTGAAATAAATCCATGAATATAAATTATCAGGAAGAATTCTTTTTTGACAAGAACTTCTGGGAAAACTGGAAAGCAATTTGGCTTAGGAGAAGATCATAAAAGGAAAAAACAAAAAACAAAACAAAACAAAAAAACAGGGCAGTTAGGTGGCGCAGTGGATAGAGCACCAGCCCTGAAGTTAGAAGGACCAGAGTTCAAATTTGGCCTCAGACGTGTAACACTTCCTAGCTGTGTGACCTTGAGAAATTGCCTCAGTTTAAAAAAAAAAAAAAGAAAGAAAGAAAAAGAAATAACTTGAAATTAAAAAAAAACTTTAATGAAGATGAAATAAGATAAACTGCAAAGGGAGAGGAAGGCTGATGGGGGTATAGAACTGATAGTCCATCACATAGCAGTAGTAAGTCCAATAACTAAAATGTCTTTTTTTTTTTATTCATTTCTGTGTGTATATATAATTCACTAGGAACTATTTCCTATCAGGTATATTTTCAAAGGGAAAACTGCAATATTCCAAATGACCCTTTGAAAACATATTCTGAATAATTAAGGGTAAGAGCAATGGCAAGTTAAAATAACTGTGGTTTCACTTCCTGTCCTGTATATTGATTTTTGAAACTGTCTTGACCATTTGATCTTGACAAACAGAAACTTATGAAAGACAGGGTTGTCAACAGCAGTTTAGAAGACAATTTTGTATTGTGAAATTATAGGATGGAGAAGAAGCATTTATTAAGAGCCTACATGTGCAAGGTACTGTGCTCAACACTTTACAAATATTATCTCACCTGGGGAAAGAATGTACAATGTTGCCTTATAAAAATGCAAAAAGTAGTAGAGAAGTTAGATTTACAGAAGACTTTACAAAAAGACCAAACTCAGCCAAATAACCACTGGGATATTTGAAGATGAAAACCCTCAAATTTTTTTCTCCATTTATGATAGCAGAATTACCATATTTGGCCTCTAACATCAGAGCTCCCAATAAGCTGCATGAGAAAGCAGAAATAGATGTAAAGAAGACAAAAGTGAACAGCAGTTGAATCAGACCAAGAAGGTTTATGCTGTATGTATCAAGAGATGGATTCTCAAAATAACTGAAAGAAGAGAGAATACCAAATGCTTGGAGGGAAAAAAATTATTTTACCATTTCCTTAAAACAAGAAAACTGAGAAAATTTAAATCCATCTGATCCATATGCTTTTTTCATTTCTTTCTTTCTTTTAAAAATTTTAATAGTTTTTATTTACCAGATATATGCATGGGTAATTTTACAACATTGATAATTGCCAAACCTTTTGTTCTATTTTCCCCCTCCCCCCCCCACCAGATGGCAGGTTGACCAATACATGTTTAATATGTTAGAGTATAAATTAAATACAATATATGTATATATGTCCAAACAGTTGTTTTGCTGTACAAAAAGAATCGGACTTTGAAATAGTATACAATTAGCCTGTGAAGTTAATCCAAAATGCAGGTGGACAAAATTAGAGGGACTGGGAATTCTTTGTAGTGGTTAATAATCATCTCCTAGAGTTCTTTTGTTGGGTGTAGCTGGTTCAGTTCATTACTGCTCTATTGGAACTGATTTGGTTCATCTCGTTGAAAATGGCCACATCTGGGCAGCTAGGTGGCGCAGTGGATAGAGCACCAGCCTTGAATTCAGGAGCCAAGTTCAAATGTGGTCTCAGACACTTACCACGTCCTAGCTGTGTGATCTTGGGCAAGTCACTTAACCCCGGCCTCAGGAAAAAAAAAAAAAAAGAAAGAAAGAAAGAAAATGGCCACGTCCATCAGAATTGATGATCATATAGTATTACTGTTGAAATCTTTATTATATTTGCTCACCCTATCCAGGTGCATTTAATATTTTTCCAATTGGTTAGATCAGACTTAATTTGTGTGGAAAGTGTTTTGTAGTTTTGCTCATATAGTTTCTGATTTTCCCTTGGCAGATAAGATTCCTAAATATTTTATACTATCGGTAGTTATGCTTTCTCATTTCTATAAAATCATTAGAATAATGCTATCTCTATATATTGAGGATACTGTTATTAAAGGTTTGAAATGGTTAGTTAGGCTTTTGTAAACAATATTGTAGAGGCAGAGCAAAGATGATGGAATGACAGGAGTTATTGTGTTTCCTTCCACAAACTCCTCCAAACAGAACAAAAATTCATCAGATCAAATCTAAAAAAGTTATGCTGAGTCATTTTGCCAGCCCAGCTCAATATAGGGAGACAGAAGCAAAGCATGTAGACAATGGGGTAGTAGCCTGGGAGAGACTGTGTACCAGGTTAAGTGGATATGTCAGACATATATTAGCGAACTCCAATGACAACAGGTGCCAACTTTGTCATCTACAACTTAGTTTGGGGGTCACAAAACCGGTATGGGCAGATGAAAATGAATGTAGAAATGGGCATTCTCAGGTAGAATTGTACTGAGCAGTTTACTAAGACAAGACATTCAGAAGGCAGCAGCAGTGGCAGTGGCAGATGTATAGTTCAGACTTTAGGCTCTGAGCAAGATCTCCTTTTCTAGCATCAATCCAACCCGAATTCAGATCCAAACCCAGATCAGAAACTTATAGAGCTAAGGGTAGGGGAGCAGCAATCAGATTTTGTCCTGGATCAGACTATTTGGGTAGCACTGAAATCTTGTAATTCCTCTACTTCTCCCTAAGATCCTGGAAAAACACAACACCCAAATTCCCAATAAAATAATAACAGTATCAGCTCAGATCTTTCTTCTAGAAATGTGGCTGAGTCCAGCCCTAACAAAGTCCAAAGTTAGAAGTAGACTACATAAACAATCCCAGTATGATGAGTTATTATGGTAGCAGGGACGTTGAAGACACAAACACAAAGAAAACAAAAACTCCAAATCTTCTGTAAACAATGTCTCAGAGAAAAACACAGTTCGGGAACAAAATCAACTACAATTATTGGAAGAGATGAAGTAAGCGTTTTTTTTTAATGTTTTTTATAAATGGAATAAGAATGCTTGAGGAACAAAATTGGAAAAGAAATGGCATGAGCTATAGAAGAAAGAATTATAGCTTAGCACCAGTTATAAAACCTTGCCCAAATGACAAAATTCCTGAAAATTACAATGGACCAAACTGACTTCATGAAGCAACCAAAATATTATAACAAAGTCAAAAGACTGAAAAAAGGAAGAAAATATAAGATAACCATAGTAAAAACCCAAATGATATGGACTACAGATTGAGGGGAAATAATTGAAATTATGTGACTGCCAAGACCAAAAACAAACAAATGACAAAACCTAGACATCATGTTTCAATACATTTTAAAAGAAAACTTACTAGATCTTTTAGAAAGAGAGCAAAGTGGAGATAGAAAAGAATTCATCAGAAAGAAACCCCCAAGTGGAAACTCTCAGGTACATCATAGCCAAAATCCAGAGCTTTCAGATCAAAGAAAAAATACTAAAAGCAGCCAAAAAGAAAGAATTCAAACTCCAAGAGGCCATGGTATGAATCACACACTATTTGGTAGCAATAACTATGAAGGAGTAGAGAAATCAGAATATGATCTAGAAGGCATAGCATATGAGTTTACGCTCAAGAATAACTTACACAGAAAAATGCATATAATGCTACAGTAAGGGTGAAAATGGAACTTTAATGAAATAGAGGACATCCATGCATTACTAATAAAAAGATCAGAGTAGTGGAACAACTCTGAAGTTAAAACATTGGTGTGGAGAGAAACATAAAAAAGGCAGATATGGGTGAGCAATCATAAAGACAAGGATAAAGCTTACAAATATGGTAAATGACATATATGTCCCCTCTAATCCTTAACATCATTGCAGAGTATATATAAAAAGTCCAATCAGGGAAGCCTGAGAATGGTTTATTATGTATTGATGATCTTTAAGAAGAAAAGAATGAAAAGGAAGAAAGCAATACATGGCTGAAGGTAGGGGACAGGGAAGAGAAGGGAAAGTTATGTTAAAAAATCAGGATGTATAAATTGATATCTATAGAATTGGGGAGGTAGAATAAGAGAAAAACAGCTGATACATGAACCTCTCTTACCTGAACTGGTGAAAAGAAGGATGATATATAAACTCAGAGTTAGATACAAAACACAACAAAGGAAATAGGGAGGAGGAGGAAGAATTAAAAAGCGGGTAGAATCCTAAGAAAAACAAATTTTAAGATCATGTAAAAATATTTGTAGCTTTTTTTTGAGGAGGTAATGAATGAGTATCTATGAGAATGCCCCATAAATTGGGGAATAGACAAATTATGTTATATTAATGTGATACCAAGACTATTGTGCTGATCTCTTTTATCAGAGTAATGACCAAAGAGGATTCCAGAGAACTAATGATAAAAATCCAGATTATTCACCTTTGAAGTTGTATTTCAACCCATAGTTTAATCAATGTATAAATAAATAACAAAATATTAAAGTTGAAAAGACATTTTCATTTTAAAGTTGAAGACTTAGATGAAATAACTCAACAAAGGTCATAGTATGATGACTAAAACCATTAGTGGTATAGTGGTGACTAAGATTAAGTTCACTTGAAGGATACGGATACATAAATTTACAAAGAATCAAATAATATATGGATTTGTGTTTCTTTCAAATTGAAAACAGAATATATATATAAACAGTGTTTAAAGATATTGAGTAATGATCCTACAATATCTATTCTTATAGCAACACTCAGATGCATGAGAGAAGAAATGCTTGAGGTTTAGTAGATGAGATGACAGTTTTATACAGAGAGAGGAAAGAGTGGCTCCATTTGGAAGTTAATTTTATTAACTAATTATCCCTTTAGCTTTGTGTGCATATATACATATAGTAATTATGTTTTAATACCTCACTGAATTGAAGATTTAATTTTACATCCCCTCCCCTCAATTCACCAGTTATATACTCGTTAATATGTACTTTTGAGGATCCTGAAATCAAAATGTAGAAAGTTCTGTTTTATACGGTGAACACTTCTACATTTCCATTTAAGTGAAATTACTGTAGTTCAGTTTTACTTCTTCAGATTGTCAGTAAACAGTTTTTCAAAATAAGTTTTCAAAACAATCACTCTCATCTATATCCTTTAGCTTTCTTAAACAGTCCAACATAAAAACTAAAGAAGAGAATGATGTAGTCAGCATTTTTACTGGCCACAAAAATACCACATGTCTACCTACATGTTCCAGGGCTCCATAATATCAGGGTTTATGAAAACACACACAACCTCTCCATCTGGACTCAAAGGGGGAAGTGACTCATATCTTGACAGGAAAATGTGAAAAACAGATGGATATTATTCAGCTGTTTTCAAAGAAAAAAGGCTTTTATGCTGTAGGACTTAAATGTTTGTGAGACCTTTTCAAAATCTTCAGACCAATCTAGTGCTTTGTATTGAGAAGTCAATAAATGGGATAGCTTAATCTATAGTCAGATGCCTCTTTTGTCTCTTCATTGATGAAACACATTTGAACTAAATTATTAGGAAGGGCTTTGTATTAGGCACAGGATAGTTCTTTCCATTCATTTTCATTAAGCCTTGAAATGGCCATAAGTTACTATACAGGCAAAGTGGCCTTTATCTGTCAGTGATAGAATTTCTAAATTTTGTGATGTAGTTGCACGAAAATTATTTAACACCATTCTGAAGTTCACCTCAAAAGAAATGGGGCATTCAGAGTTAATAGTTATTCTTCCAGATGAAGAGAATCGTATATCATATCTACTTTTCAGTAAGGTGACCAGAGGTCCAAGATTACATAGGTAACTCTAAATTTCACTTTAATACTCTTTTTATTCAGAAAAGTTAATGGAGATTGAATGCTAATATATCATAAAAGAATACTACTATCAGAGAGGACAGGATAGCCTCAAGAGAAAACATCAAGAAAAGAGTGAAATTATAGATAGGTTAATCAATAAGCAAAACTTGGTCATGAGAAAATAATACATTTGTAGTGGACCTGAATTTCTGAAAGGAGGGAAAATTAATAGCATCAGGCAAAAGTCCTTCCCCCTTTTCAAACTACTTTCCTATTTAAAAATATAACAAATTTCCAAATATTTCTCCCTTAAGACATGCTTAAGAGGGCCTAAAAGTCACTGTTGGCTTCAATAAAATCTAATATCTGCAAATAATGCTGCTTCATTTTTCAATAACTAAAGCAATACTCAAAGTAAGCATAGTGGTATTCTTTTTTTTTTCTTCCTCTGGGGCTGGGGTTAAGTGACTTGCCCAGGGTCACACAGCTAGGAAGTGTTAAGTGTCTGAGACCACATTTGAACTCAGGTCCTCCTGAATTCAGGGCTGGTGCTCTATCCACTGCGCCACCTAGCTGTCCCTATAGTGGTATTCTTAGGAGGCTGAGTGAAGTGGGCAGGAGATTCCTAGTTTAAAAAACAAACAAACAAACAAAAACAGCAGAGAATATTTGTGGTGCTAAGTGTTGATATCATGAAGGTATGACTGAGAAAATTGAAACCTGTTATTCTAATCTAACTTGCAAAAGTAATAAGGGTGTAATAGGAAAATATTCAGAGGAGTTATATTATTATTTTTAGTTCCAATTAATTGGAACTACTATATTTCACATTCATATAGTGTCTTTATGTTTATGTGAAATAAGGTAAACATTATTATTTTTATTTTACAAATCAATAAACTGAGGTTCAGGCTTAAACCCAGGACTTTTGACTAAGTTTTGCGTTCCTTCCCTAGATCAAAAAAAAAATGGGGGTATGGCATAAGGGATCCAACTATTATGATCACAATCATGAATAAAGCATTATATTAAATTTATTGGAAATTTAATCACTTATCTTTGATTCTGAAGGTGATTCCTCAACACTTTTCACTTAAAAAATTATTTACAGGGATGGAATTAGGCAAGTTTCTTTACTATTATTTGAGTTGTTAAAGATGTAATAAGAATTAACAACTTGTAAGTCAGAGGATCAATCTGGAACTCTATTAAAATACCACAAACTAAAATTATTTCCAACAAGTAGACAGCAGCAATAACCATGACCTATTTGGATATGGATGGTCCCAGAAAATTTTTTTTCCTTTTTTTTTTTTTTAAAGATTTTAAAAAAAATAAAGCCATTTATTTTTGAAATACATGCATAGATAATTTTCAACAATATCCACCCTTTTCAAAACCTTGTGTTCCAAATTATTTTTCTCATTCCCTTCCTTACATCCCCTCCCCTAGGCGTCAAGTAATCCAATAGAGGTTAAACATGTGCAATTTTTAATATATATATTTCCACAATTATGCTGCACAAGAAAACTCAGATCAAAAAGGAAAAAAATGAGAAAGAAAACAAATTGCAAGCAAACAACAAAAAAGTGAAAACACTATGTTGTCTTCCACACTCAGACCCCACAGTCCTCTCTCTGGATGCAGATGGCTCTCTCCATCACAAGACCTTTGGAATTGGTCTGAATCACCTCTCTACTGAAAAGAGCCATGTCTGTCAAAATCGATCATCATATAATTTCATTTTACTTTTTTTTTTTTTTTTTTTTTTTGAGGCTGGGGTTAAGTGACTTGCCCAGGGTCACACAGCCAGGAAGTGTTAAGTGTCTGAGATCACATTTGAACTCGGGTCCTACTGAATTCAAGGGTGGTGCTCTATCCACTGCGCCACTAGCTGCCCTGATTATTGTATAATCTTGTTGTTGTGTACAATGTTCTCCTGATTCTATTCACTTCACTTATCAGTTTATTTAAATCTCCCCAGGCCTCTTGGAAATGATTCTGTTGATTGTTTCTTATAGAAAAATCATATTCAATAACATCCATATACCATAACTTATTTAAGCCATTCTCCAATTGATGGGCATCCATTCAATTCTGAAAATTTCTTGCATGACACTAAGCAGGACCTGTGACAATATCACCTTTGTCCTAAGACCTTAAGTATCTCTGGGGTGCCAGACATTTTCCTGATGTAATTCTGTTTCAAAAAGATAAATGGAATGATCTCTTCAGAGAACCACCTCTTTAACAAAGAATGTAATTCTTTGTTGTGGGGGAAGAGGGTAAAAGTAGTAAGAAAAGAATATTCTTTAAATTTCAGCAAAACTTTTCAATATAACTTTTAAAAATGACATTATGCACAATATTTCATACCTGTGAATTCTCTATGTCTACAAAGGAATGAGAATTAGTACAACGGCATTAAACATCTTCTTGGGACCAAGACTGTTTATGCTTATTGCACTCATTTTTGTACTTGTATTTTTTCATTCATTTTTTTCTATTATTATTATTATAGTTTTTATTTACAAAACATATGCATGGGTAAGTTTTCAACACTGACCCTTGCAAAACCTTCTGTTTTCCAAATTTTCCCTTCCTTCCCCCCACTCCCTTCCCTAGATATCAGATAGTCCAATAATACATTGAATTCATTTTATATTTTTTTGTGGTGTTTTTTTTTTCATTTATATTGTTAGTCATTGTTTCATGGCTCTGCTTGCTTCATTCTACATTAGATCACATAAGATTTCACATGAGTTTCTGTACTATATGTTCAGCATTTCTTACAGCAAAATAATATTCCATTTACATTTATATACCATAATTTATTTAACCATTCCCCAATCAGTAGGCATCTATATGGCTTCCAGTTTTTTGCTCTTCTAATAAATACTTTGCTATATATAAAACTTTCTTTCTTTCCTTGGTTAGGATAGACGCCTTACATTAGTGTCTCTGGGTCAAAAGGGATAAACATCAAATGGATATTTCTAGGTGGAAAGTAATATGTAACAAATACTTTCCCCTTTAAGATAAACCTGGCCTTATTAGTCATAAGTGACTTCCTGTCACTGAAAGATTACCTGCTACAGTTCTCTATTGCAAGCTTTTAAAAACAAAACAAAACAAATTTAACCTGTATATAATTTGAAGAAAATAAAATACTGATTTTGATTTTTTTAAAAACTTGAAATTTGGCATCTTTTTTTTAATGGCACTGTTCAATAAATACCAGATTTTGTAGTAAATAATAAACTGTACAATTAAATTGATTTTGATCTAATAACAGGAGTGTTTTTATTAAAAATTGTTTTTAATGAGATTTTTTTCTACTGAGAGAGAGAATGAGAATCATTTTCTTTATAGTACTTTATGAGTACTATATGTACTATATAAAGTACTTATGAGTACTTTAAATTTGACAATTAAACATTTAAGCAACTGCTTATGAGTAGAAAGGAAAGTCACAAAAAAAGGAAACTTTTAAGTAGAAAGTTATGAAGGTTTTTTTTCATTGTATTATTTTATTAAAGCTTTTTTGTATTAAAGATTTTTTTAAAAAGACTCAGAATCTTCTTTGAAAAACTATAAAATAGGCCTCAAAGAATTTAGCAGTAGGTTTAAAATGAATAAATTGCAGTCTTGAAAACATTGCAATGTAGCCTACAAAATTAAGACTTTATTTTTTTAAATATATAATACAAGATTAGGACACCCATATTCAAGTACAACGGCAAAATAATTGTTCGGACATGTATACATATATTGTATTTAACTTATACTTTAACATATTTAACATGTGTTGGTCAACCTGCCATCGGGGGGAAGGGGTGGGAGGAAGGAGGGGAAAAGTTGAAACAAATGGTTTTGCAATTGTCAATGCTGGAAATTACCTATGCATAAATTTTTTGTAAAAATTTAAAAAAAAATCACAGTGATCATGAAAAAAAAAAAAACAAAAACAAAAAGAAAAAGAAAAAAAATGAAAGTACAAAACACATTCTAAAGCCAAAATAAATAATATTTAAGATGACATTTTGAATTATCAGCTGCACTGTTTTTGTCCAATACTGTAATTAAGAAATGAATCTAAATAGAATCATAAAATATTACTGTTTTTTAAAGGGAAAAATGTCTATTATTGTATCTTTCCTCTTTCCTAGATAACTTTGAAAAAACCTACAATCTGTGCTTCTACTTCTCCACTCATGAATTTTTGACCTCATCATTGAATTAAGCTGATCTCTTCTCCCAAATAATCAATGATCTTTTAATTGTAAAATAAAATGGCCTTTACTTCCATACCCCTTAGTTCTGAGACTCTGCAACAACTGATACTATCAAATTTTCCCCCTTTTAATATACTTTCTCTGGTTTTCATGACACTACTTCCTGGTTTAGCAAATGACTCCCAGACCAAAACATTCAGCTTTAATCTCTCTGCTAAAAAATAGTCACATATCCCCAACTGCCTCCTGGACATCTGGACGTGGATGTTCTTGTAGACATCTCAAATTAAGCACGTCCAAAACAGAACTCATCATCTTTTTCCTGTAAACCTTCCTCACTTCTAGACTTCTCTATTGCACTATAATACATTTCAGGGCACCAACATCCTCCCTTTCACCCAGGCTCAAAATCTGTGTCATTCTGGACCCCACATATTCTAGTCCATTGCCAAATTTTATCTTCGACCCTTATAGCCCCCTGCCCCCTTCCTGAATCACTGCTTTGTGGCAGAGTGACTTGAACAGCTTGCATAGGAGCTATAAAGGTCACAGTGTAGAGTTACGACAAAAGGTGATCCACTGAAGAAAATGGCAAACCATTCTAGTATCTAAGAAAACCCCATGGAAAGTGTTAAAATTGGATTAGATATGACATTGTAAGATGAGCTCTTCAGGTCAAAAGGTATCCAACATGCTACTGAAGAAGAGCAAGACAATTACAAATGCCTCCAGAAAGAATTAAGTGGCTAGACCAAAGCTGTAAATGAAGTTCAGCTATGAATCTCTCTGGTGACAAAAGGAAAGCCCAATGTTACACAGATCAACATTGCATAGGAACCTGGATTGTAAGATCTATGAACCAAGATAAGAATCCATGAACTTAAATGGATAGGAATAGATGAATTTAATTCAGGTGATCATTAAATATACTACTATGTGAAAGAACCTCTTAGAAGAAATGTAGTAGCCCTCATAATCAATTAAAGGGTGAGAAAAGAAGTACTGAGGTATAATCTCAATAATGACAGAGAAGCTGTTCAAATCCAAGGCAAATGACTGAATGTCACAGTAATATAAGTCTATGCTCTAAAGATCAAAGTTGGTCAGTTTTAAGAAGTGTAAGGATGCAGTTCCCGCAAAACAAGAGAAGGGAACTGTAAGGGTCCTTTAAATGGGCGCAACAGGAGATTTGAGTGGCCCAGAAGTATTCTCTGTGGATATAGGACTACCCTGTGGGTAGGATCCTGGCCATATTGAGATAGCTTGGTAATGGGTGACGTCTCTCTCGCTGGTTGGCTTTGTGTGTGACCTCACAGGCCCTTTATAAGCCCACTGCAGACAGCAGTCGCTCTCTTTAACCTGGCGCTCTTTAACCTGGCTCCCTAGCCTGAAGTAGCCAAGCCAAGCCGATGGATAGCCAAGAGAGGTAAGAAGTTTGGTAGTGAACACATGGGTCTTCAGACCAGGTGTTCACTAGGGAACTAACAAGTCAGGGCATTATGTGAGTGGGTATAATAAAGGCTTTTAAGTTTACACGCAGTTGTTCTTGAGTGTGCTACCGGTTATTAAACTACTATTCAAGAAATCGTGGCCAGAAACCTTTGAAGGCCTCAGAGGAGGCGAGCCGGGTAGAATTGACACTGCAAAGGTCAGCGGTCAAAGGACTAGTAATTGTAACTGCCAGGAGGGCATGTTATAATGAAGATCTGATATCATCTACAAATAACACACAAAAAAATTTTGTCACAATCATCATAGGGGATGAGAATGCTAAAGTAGCAAATCAAAAGATACTGAGAATAACAAGCAAGTTTGGTCTTGAAATATAAAATGAAGCAGGGTAGACAGAGACTAAAGATAACTTACTGGTCATAATAAAAATTTTTTTCAATAATACAAAAGTATACTTTGGACGTCACCAAACAATCAATATCAAAAATCAGGCCAATTATATGCTTTATAGTCAAAGGTGAAGAACTCTATGCAATCAGTTAAAATAAGACCTAGAGCTAACTATGGTTCAAATCATGAGCTTTTTATTGCAAAATTCAGACTTAAATTGAAAAAAAGTATGGAAAACCATCAGACTATAAAGGTATGACCTAAATACCATCCTTTATTGATTGGTTGATAGATTTATGGGATTAGATATGGTAGTACCTGAAGAACTATGAACAGAAGTTTGAAATATTGTATGAGAAACAGCAACAAAAATATAACAAAGAAAAAGAGAGAAAACAAAATGGCTGTCGAGACTTTACAAATAACTGAGGAAAGAAAGTGAAAGTGAAAGTGGAAAAAGAAAAGACATTTAACTGGAGAATAGCAAGGAGAAATAAGATTTTCTTAAAATAAGCAATACAAAAAAATAGAAATAAACAGAATGAGAAGGACAAAAGATCTCTTCAAAAAAGAAAAGAGTTATTAAGGGAACATTTCATACAAAAATGGATATGATAAAAGAAATGGTAGGGACTTAAACAGAAGCAGAAGAGATTAAGTGCTGTATCCAGTATGCCAGCAAATTTAAAAACAACAGTAATTACTGGATTGGAAAAGGATTGTTCATCCTAATCGTAAAGAAGGGCAATGCCAACGAATGTTCAAATTACTAAATGATTTCACTCATTTTACATGCCAACAAAGTTATGCTTAAGATTTTGCAAGCTACGTTTCGACAACATATGAACCACGACCAGAAATGGAGTTTGCTTTTTGAAGAGGCAGAACTAGAAACCAAATTACCAGGATTTGCTGAATTATGAAGAGAGTTCCAGAAAAACACCCACTTCTGCTTCATCACTTATACTAAAGTCTTTAATTGTGGTGGATCACAACAAAATGTAGCAAATCCTAACTAAAGAGATGGGAGAACTAGATCAACTTGTTTCCTGAGGGATCTGTATGTGGGCCAAGAACTAAACAGAACCAAAAATGAAACAACTGATTAATTTAAAAATTGAAAAAGGAGTACAACAAGGCTCTATATTGTCACCTTATTTATTTACCTTATATGCAGAGTATGTGAAATGCCAGGTTGGATGAATCAAAAAATAGTAACAATTTCAGATATGCAGACAAAGCACTTTGATGGCAGAAAGTAAATAAGAACTAAGTTTCTTGTTTGAGGGTGAAAGAGGAGAGTAAAAGCTAGATTGAAGCTTAATATTAAATAAAACTAAGATAATGGTATCTGGTCCTATCATTTTCTGGCAAATAGAGGTAGAAGTACTGAGATAGTGTCATATTTCATATACTTGGACTCAAAGATCACTGCAGATGGTGACTGCACCCATGAAATTAAAAGATGCTTGCCTTTTGGAAGGAAAGTTATGACAAATCTAGACAGTATACTAAAAAGCAGAGATATCATTTGTTGACAAAGGTCCATATAGTCAAAAGTTATGGTTTTTCTAGTAGCCATGAGTGTCTATGGGAGTTATATTATAAAGAAAGCTGCAAAATTGATGCTTTTGAATTTAGTGCTGGAGAAGAATTTTGAGAGTCTCTTCAATAGCAAGATCATTAAATCAGTTAATACTTAAAGATAATTCAGACTATTCATTGGAAAGTCAAATACTCTCACTATATAATGAGAAAACACAATTCACTGGAAAAGACCTTTTGACATTGGAAAGACTGAAGGCAAAAAGAGAAGAGGATGAAAGAGGATGAGATGGATAGTCTCATGCAAATAATTAACATGAACTTGGGACAGACTGGAAAAGAGTAGAAGATAGAAAAGTTTGGTCCATGGGTATACAAATATATGCATTTTAACATTTTGCATATACTTACAAGCAAAATACAAATTACAACTTAACTCCCTCACTTCTGAGACTAAGTGTCCACATCTACTGATTTGCTTATATTCTTTTAAAATAAATTTCTCTAACTGGAAATTTGTATGGCAGAAACTAGGCACTGACCCACACCTAACACTGTATACCAAGGTAAGGTTGAAATGGCTTCATGATTCAGACATAAAGAGTGATACTAGAAGCAAATTAGAAGAACAAAGCATTGGTTACCTCTCAGATCTGTGGAAAAGGAAGACATGTTATCAAAGAAGAACAGGAGTACATTATTGAATACAAAATGCATAATTTTGATTATATTATGTTAAAAAGATTTTGTACATACAAAATCAATGAAGACAAGATTAGAAGGGAAGCAATAAATTAGGAAAAAATTATATTCAAGAGTTCTGATAAAAACTTCATTTCTAAAATATAGAGAGAATTGATTTAAATTTATAGAAATTCAAGCCATTTTCCAATTGATAAATGTTCAAAAGATATGAACACAAAATTTTCAGATGAAGCAATAAAAATATTTCTAGTCATATGAAAAGGTGCTCTAAATCATTATAGATCAGAGAAATGCAAATTAAGACAAGTTTGAGGTACCACTACACATCTCTCAGATTGGCTAAGATGTCAGGAAAAGATAATGAATGACTGGGACACTAATACATTGTTGGTGGAGTTGTGATGTTATTCAATCATTCCGGAGAGCAATTTGGAACTGTGCCCAAGGAGCTATCAAATTCCATACTTTTGATCCAGCAGTGTCTCTACTGAGCCTGTATCCCAAAGAGATCTTAAAGGAGGGAAAGGGACCCACATGTGCAAAAATGTTCGTGGTAGCCCTTTTTGTAGTGGCAAGAAATTGGAAACTGAGTGGATGCCCATCAGTTGGAGAATGGCTAAGTAAGTTATGGTATAAGAATGTTATGGAATATTATTGGTCTGTAAGAAATGATCAGCAGGATGATTTCAGAAAGGCCTGGAGAGACTTACATGAATTATACTAAACGAAGTGAGCAAAATCAGGAGATTATTATATACAGCAACAAGATTACATGATGATCAATTCTGAGGGCCATGGCTCTTTTCAACAGAGGTGATTCAGGCTAGTCCCAATGATTTTGTGATGGAGAGAGCCATCTACACCTAGAAAGAGGACTATGAGAAATGAGTGTGGATTACATCATAGTATTTTCACTCTTTTTTGTTGTTTACTTGCATTTTGTTTTCTTTCTCATTTTTAAATTTTTATATGATTTTTCTTATGCAGCATGATATTTGTGGAAATATATATAGAAGAATTGCACATGTTTAACATACATTAGATTACTTGTCATCTAGGGCAAGGGGTGGGGGAAAGGGAAGGAAAAAATTTAGAACACAAGATTTTGTAAGGGTGAATGTTAAAAATTATCCATTTATATATTTTGAAAATAAAAAGCTTTAATAAAATAAAACAAAATAAAATAAATTTCTCTGGAAACACCCTGAAATTTCTATTTTTAAAGTCCTAAATCATGTATCCAAGTGCTTATTTTGTGCTAGACACTGCTGAACCCTTAACAAATATCATCTTATTTGATCCTCACAATATCCCTGTGAGGCAAAAACTATTATTACCCCCCATTTTAGAATTAAGAAATTTGAGGTAGACAAAGATTAAGTATTACACAGCTAGTTAAGTGTCTTAGGGCAGATTTCAACATGGGCCTTCTTGAGTCCAGTTCTCTAAACATCACACCATAGATGCCTCTACAAAAACAATAAAATGAATAATGGATGAAATAACATTGAATGAGCACTTACTTTATGCCAGATATTATGTGTTAAAGTGCTAGGGATACAAAATACCTAAGACAAGAAAAGCAAAGTTCACTGCTGGTATCTCACAAATGTCTCATTTAAGCAAATTCTGTTTTCTAATTTCCATTCTAATCATGAATGATGTTCCATATCCATTAGATGTATAAGCAATCTGTCAAATTTTGATTTTTCTAAGTTAACATTAGCATAGGAATGGAAAAAGTTGTATAACACTTTCCAAAGAGAAAAAATAAACATAACATAGCTTCTATTTGTTGTCACTATTACAATTTTATTGTATCTATTTTTAAAACTATACATCAAGCCATGTAATTCTACTAAACAGTTTTAATATTCTTTGTGTCCAGTTTTCAACAATATGAGAAGCATATATGTTACTTTGTCAATGTGATTACAAATAAATGGCTTTGGGGTCAGCATAGCTTGGTTTGAAGACTATCAGGTTGATAGAGCACTCAAGCACTGAGATCAGACAGTAAAATACTATTGCTAAGTAATCCCTATAGCTTTGAAAGAATAATTGTAGTATTCTAAAATGGAAATAAAATACAACATTAAGACAATATAAATAGCCTTGAACTCATTTCAGTAAAATTTTATCAGACTCCTATAATGGGTAAAGTGCTGGGAATAAATAGATATAAAACAGACCTTGATTTAAGGGAGAGAGACTTGGCCACACTAAATATGAAAAATATGATAAAATATAAGAAAGTTATAAATGTAAAAGAGAGGCCAGGACAATGTAGTGAGAAAGACCACTTTCACAGTAGGCGATCAGGAAAGGATTTATTTAGAATTATTAGGAGTTCAAATCTATTTTTCAAACAGCTTCAAAAGTGATTTTCCTTAAATGCAGGTCTGGCTGTGTTATTGTCTGACTCAATAAACTTCAGTGACTTTCTGCTGCCTCTAGTATATAATATAAACTTCTGAGGATCTTTATAACTTGGCCTCATCCTATCTTTCCAGCCTTATTACCCATTTTTCTCCCCTTTCTGGACACAAAAATCCAGGCAAACTGGTCTTCTCTCTGTTACTCCCATATTTCTCATTCAATTTCCCACCTGTCTTTTCTTTAATCTTTTCCTTTGTCTGTAATATACTCCCTTCTTCACCTCTGCCTTATAGAATCCTATGTTATCTTTATTTTGAACCTATCATTTCCTATAAGAGAATGCAAGCCGCTTAAGAAGAGGGATTGCTAGGGCAGCTAGTTGGAGCAGTTATTGATAGAGTACCAGCCCTGAAGTCAGGAGGATCTGAGTTCAAATTTGATCTCAGACACTTAATTCTTCCTAGCTATAGGACCCTGAGCAAGTCACTTAACCCCAATTGCCTTAGGGGAAAAAAAAGAGGGACTGCTGTATGTGGTGATTGCTGTCTCCCTCGTGCCTGCCATTTAATAAAAGCTTGCTGACTGATTGATCAGATCATATTTGGAGGATTATTATCAGGTCTGCTGGGTGACACAATGGCTAGAGTACAGGGCCTGGAATCAGAAAGACTCATCTTGGTTGAGTTCAAATCCAGCTTCAACCACTTAATAGCAGACCCAGGGAAAATCAGTTCACCCAGTTTGCCTAAAGTTTCCTAATCTCTAAAATGAGCTACAGAATGAAATGGTAAACCATTTCAGTATCTTTGCCAATAAAACCCTGAAGTATTCGTAAAGGATCTGGGGCAGCAAAGCAGCACTATAGTGCACAGAGCAAAGTAGGCTTGGAATTAGAAGACTCATCTTTGTGAGTTAAAATCTGGCCTTAGACACTAGCTAGCTATGTAACACTGGGCAAGTCATTTCACCCTGTTTGCCTCAGTTCCTCATCTATAAAATAAGCTGGAAAAGAAAGTAGCAAACCTCCAGTATTTCTGCCAAGAAAACCCTAATAACATCACAAAGAATTGAACATGACTGAAATACACCTGAACAAAACAGGTTCTGGGAAATAATTCTTTTTTCACTTAACAATATTTTTTCCCTAATTAATTACATGTAAAGACAGTTCTGAGTTCCAAATTTTTCTTCGTCCCTGCTCTTTCTCCCAATCCTCAAGACAGTAAGCAATCTGATATAGGTAACACATGTACAATCATGTCAAACTTCCATATTAGTAATGTTATGAAAACAAGAATCAGAACCAAAGAGAAACTTCCATATAGTAATGTTATGAAAACAAGAATCAGAACCAAGGCAGAAAAATAAAAAAAAATTATCCTTTGATCTACATTCAGTCTCCATTTTCTCTCTGGATTGAATGGCCTTTTCTATCATGAATCTTTTGGAATATTGAATCACAGTATTGCTGAGAAGAGTTTTATCTATTATAGATGATTATCATACAGTGCTGTTATTGATTATAATGTCCTCCTGGTTCTGAGCAATATATTCATAAGCTAAATAGAGTCCAGTATCATTAGGTCAACTTAAGACCTGCTGAAAATCAATTGAAAAACCTACAAATGTTGAACCTATAGAAGACTTATGGGTTAGGTGGTATATGGTAGTAAATGTCTTCAAGTACTTGAGAGATTATTACCTGGAAACAAAACTGGTTTGGTTCTGTTAAGCCCCAGAAGTTAACAATATATGGCAATTTCATCTCCACTTACAGAAAGATCTCCTGACCATCAAAGCTATTCCTAAGCATAAAGAGCTGCTGGAGTAGTAGGATGTCCCTCATTACAGATCATCATGCAAATACTGGACAAAAAACATGTTTGTTATGTTATAGAGGAACTTCTTGATCAAATATAGTTTCTAATCTTTAATAGTAAAAATTCCTGAGCTTTGATAAGATTTGGAAGAGCATATCACTACTGCATAATTTCCCTCCAAATTAAAAATTGGAAAAAAAAACAACCGAATGTGAATTGGCAACAGTCTGGAGATATGTTGATCTATTTATTGGGTATAGTTTTGAGACGGTCAGGGTAATACCTGAAATTCTGAATAAAAATAATCTCTGTGCCAAGTTCCCTTCTCTGAAACTTAACAGTCTTTTTTTTTTTTTTTTTAATTATAGCTTTTTATTTACAAGATATATGCATGGCTAATTTTACAAGACTAACAATTGCAAAACCTTTTGTTCCAACTTTTCCCCTCCTTCCCCTCCTCCCCTCAGATGGCAGGTTGACCAATATATGTTAACTATATTAAAGCATAGAAACTTAACAGTCTTAAGACAATGGCCTTCAGCAATGAGAGGTTAAGTTTCTCCCTGGATTAGTCAATATACATGTCAGACGTATGCCACAGACCCTAGTTTTGCTGATTTTAAGACCAATTCTTTATTCTCAATGCTATAATGAATCTCACTTTGAGAATTTAATAAAAATAACTAGTTTTCACCAATCTATTAAAAATTTTATCATTCAACAAATGAGACTGAAATATCAATATTAATATCCAAAAGACTTGTTGATTTCAATCGAATACATATTCAGTAAATATCTACTATGAGCTCTATGTTAGGAACCACATGACAGTATGTAGTAAGGAGAAAAATTACAGATACTTAAAAATATTACCAAGCGAAAATATGTTCTTTTATCATGCAGAATCAACTTAACATTTTAAAAATAATTTTTAAAATTGTTAAAATATAAAGTTAAAATTAAGAAATAGGCTAGAAAAGTGAGCAAACAATATAAAAAAGAACCAGACCACAGAAATTCACCATGGTGATAAGAAAATCAAAATATAAACTCTGAAAAAGGCAATAATGTCAAAACAACTGTATCTAAAGAAAAATGCAAATTGGTCTCAGGACCAAAACGAGTTCCTAGAAGCTCTCAAAAAGGATTTTAAAAATTAAGTAAGACAGGTGGAGGAAAAATTGGTAAAAGAAATGAGAATGATGCAAGAAAATATTTCACTCCCCCAAATAATAGCTTTTTATTTTCTAAAATACATGCAAAATTAAGTTTTCAACATTTACCCTTGAAAAACCTTGTGTTCCATCCAAATTTTTCTCCTTTCCTTCTTCCTTCCCCCTTCCTCTAGACAGAAAACAATCCAATATAGTTTGTAAAACATGGATGTAAGACGAGAAAAAAAAAAGTCAACAGCTTGGTAAAGGAGGCTAAAAAAAGGTATAGAAAATAACCTTTAAAAAAATTAGGTCATATGATAAAAGAGGCACAAAAATCCACTGAAGAGAAGAATTCATTAAAAAAAAAAAAAAAAGAAGTATCCAAATGAAAAAGGAGGTATAAAAGTTCACTGAAAAAAATAATTCTTTAAAAATTAGACTCAAACAAGTGAAAGCTAAATTTATTTCATTAGACATCAAGAAATTTAAAGAAACGACTACTATCATCACAATACAGTGGTACTCATGGAATAATTCTCTTTTTTTAAAAGTTGTTTTTAGCTGTTCAAATGCAGCTGCTTTCAACCTAAGGCTCCTAATGAGCTGTCCAGTAAATCAAAGCAAACTCCAGCAATGTTATTTGGGTTATGATACTCAAGAGTTCTCAATACAATTATTAGTATACACTTGAACTCTTCAAGTTATGGAATACTTTTGAGAAGAAAAATGGAAGAAAAGTCTTAAAATAAATGAGCATATTATGCATTTTTTTTTCCTTTGGAGGACTCCCTGGTCCACCTGAGTTAAGATGTTAATAAGATCACAGGAACATAGATTTGGAACTAGAAGGGTTCTAGTCACTGAGCCTAATCTTTTCATTTTAACAAAAGTTAAGGATTTAATTAGGATCAGAGAGCTAGTTAACATATGAGGCAGGAACTGAACCTGGTGGCATACAAACTTGTAAAGCTGCCCTGATCTTCCATGAATATACTAATAAAAATTTAGAAAGGCCATCTTTCTACTGCCACCAGCAGAATAATGATCAAGGAATTTCATGAGAAACAATAGTGACATTGCCTCATCTAATCTAGAACTGTACAAAATTGTTTGCAGTTTGTGAAATTAAAACTTTAGAATATTTCAAAATCTGACAAAATGAAAAAATATCAAATCTAAAAGAAAGCAATTCTAGCTTCTCCTTTTCCCAGATCCCCAGAAACAAATTTCATTTTGAGGGTTAAAAATAAGTCTGTTGCCTTGCGGGTAGTTAGATGGTATAGTGGATAGAGCACCAGCCCTGAAGACTGGAGGACCTGAGTTTAAATTCAAACTCAAATACTTAACACTTACTTGCTGTGTGACCCTGGGAGAGTCACTTAATCGCAATTACCTAATAAAACAAAACAAACAACAACAACAAAAATCCAGGCTTGTTTATATGCTAAAACTTGAAATATCATGTTGTAATAGAAAGAATAACAAAATTAGGAAGGGGTTAGATTCCCAGGTCTGTCTTTAACTTCTTATAATAGAGGTTACTGCCCAACTAAGGGATCAGCTTTTTCATATGAAAAATAACATGGCTTCTTCAAGGTTGTTTATATCTAAAAACTTCCTGATTTTATTTTTATAATTCATATTATAACAATTTTATTTAATATAAAATATCTTAAAGGTAGAAAGCTATCAAAACTAGAAGTGAAGGACTAAGAATATCTTTAGGCTTGCTATGTGTTGATATAAAAATCTCTTTCCCTTCCTAAAATGGTCTCTTAAAATACAGTGAAATATTCATTTATACATATAAAAATACAAAGTCAAACTGCAGTAGAACTTCAAATAATGTAAAGAGTGACAAAAGATGTGTGATACTTGTATGTTATTATTTGGTTCTATTTTGTACAATGAAAAGGCTTTAGGTAATTTTTAATTGTTATCTATCGATTCTTAGGTTTATTAAATTCAACATATTTTTATAATTTTATTTATAAACATGAAATTAACCTACATTATAAATGAAATCTTTAAATGTGAATAGAGCATTACATTTTGCTTTATGTGGACTTTATATAAAATCAAGACATGACAGGCAGATTTTCACCCTTCTAATTTTTAGGTGAACAAAAAGAGTACTGACACTATCATCATTTCATCCAGAAATTAAAACAATGTAAAACAATTGCCATGACAAGGAATGTATGAATAAAGCATCTGTCAAGCACTTAAAATATGCAAAGCTCTGTGCTAAATCTTAGGGATGAAAAAAGAAAATAAGACAGTTTTTGCCCTCAAGGAGCTCAAATTCTAATGAGGAAGACAACCCAAATGGAAGATTTCAGCTACATGTTAGATGGAAAGTTTCCCTAGACTTTAGGATACAGTGGCAATCCCTAGAAATGGTGATACCTCTTCTTTAATAGCATTCATCACTGACAAAATCAAGTCCAGTTATTGATGTTGAACCATTTGACTTCGATGACAACTACTGTGTTTTCTGGGTCTTCAGGAGCACCTGCATGTGCAGTTGCTAGGCTACATTCTCAGAAGGGATCCTTCCCAGAATGAGGGTGGCCAGAACCCAATTATTTCCAAGAATCTTGGAATGAGGATGCTGGCTTATCTCCAGTATACTCTTGAGGGAAGATTTGTTAGGAAGGATGCCTCCAGAAGCCCCCCAAGAAACCTGCCCCCACAGAGAACGATCGCGATTTAGAGAGAACAGATCATTACAAAGATTTGTGGTCAAGGTAGTAATGGTGATCTGACTTGCCTGGTTTCTGTCTTATCCTCAGTGTGTCTTTGCTTGGATTGAGTGAGGCTGTCTTGTGTGCTGCTTCTTTGGTAACGGCTAACAAATTGGTAGGAATAGCTATCTCCTTTTCCAAAGTCCTTCTAAAGGAGGACTAAAAAGCCCAGAAAGCACCTGTCATCAAACATTTGACTTTTCAAATGGAGAGGTGGATGCCAAAAGTATCACTGGGTTAAAATATAAACTTTTCTATAAAAGAAGGATGATGGATGATTGTAGCCGTAACATATTAATAAAGTAGAGTAGTAGAAGGTAAAACCACTTTTTAAAAAGCTTGGCAAAGATATTCAATGAGGCAAAATCATTCCAAGAGCCTTTCAAGACCTAAAAAACAGCAGAGACTAAAGAGATCAGTAACTCCTCAAAGCAATTTGGTCTATTCATCCAAAAAGTAAAGATCAAAATAGAAGCAGAATGCCTATTACCCAGATTTCAAAATACGTTCTGATATTAACATTCTGCCAATACTACTATATGTTAGTGAAACACAAAATACATAATGGTCTACTGCCATTGAAGAACTAAAGAGAAGTATTACACACAATGGACAATAAACAGGAACATGTGGGTATGAGCAGGCTAATATAATCAAATACACTTCAAAGAATCTAAATTTCATTTAATAATCAAAGAAGTGTTTTAAGACACAAAGTAACATCACCACTACATCAATATAGACAAAGTACAACTTTTCCTAACACTCAGTTTACTTGTACAGAAGATAATAGCTTTTAAGGTCATGAAGTTTAAAACCTAGCCTCATTCAAGGTTTCCATTTATTTCCCAAAAGGAAAGCGAATTTTATTGACTTCGAAGTGACATAAGTGTTAGAGAAAAGATACAGGATCAAGTTTTCCAATTACAAATCCAATGCTTACCACAACTTGAACACTTTCCATTTACTGAAAGTAAATTTCCTCATTAAAATTATACCCAAATTCAAATATAAGAACAAAAACACATTCCAAAATAAAAAAATAGATTTTGGGAGGTACGTCTCTGATACTCTCCATTAGTGTGTTTAATCCTGAAATAACTACATATCATTTTTAGTGCTATTTTAATAGAATTCATCGAAACCAAACATTTTTCCTAAGAGGAAACAATTGCTAATCTAGAGAGAAATCAACTTGAAGAGGAGTTCTTTGCTCACTTTCCACTAGGCCACAGTCCTCTGAATTTCATCATGATTTCCAGAACTTGACTATTCCCCAGGATCATATTAACCTTGAAACGCATCTTGTCCGGTACTCTTTGCTTCTAGAACCCCTCCATTCTCTCCCTCTCTGTCATTGAAGGGAGTGGAGAAAAGACAGTGGAGAGCCTTTCTCCAATCCTCTAATTAAGGATGGTCCCCAGGATAGCCATCTCTTCATTTCCTAACAAGCCATAATCATGTCTCTAAACTGAGAATCTTTATCTCTGCCTCCCACCACTCCCTTTAGCTTCTTTTCATGTATCTTTTTTCTCCATTGTATTGTGAACTCCTTGAGGGCACGGATTATCTTTTACCTTTCTTTCTATCTTTAGTGTTTATCCCACTGCCACTAAGCTTAATAATTAATGACTTATTAAAAACTGAAAAATAAGTAAAAAATCATATATAAATCAGAGTATCCATGAAAGTAAAGCAATGAAATTCTCTGCTTGATTGTCCTCATTTATCTAAGCAATAATGACTAAACTCTAATACCAATAGGAACAAATATAAATCAAAATGTTGACTAAGAAAATCTATATGGTAGTGATCCAAGAAAAGTATTATGTTCTGATAAAGAAGCAACAGGTAATGACTAGAAAGATATCTATAATTAAGACATGAATTCTAGTGACAGAATATTATAATAATAGGGAAAGGAAAACAAAACAAAAAAAGGAAAATACTAAATCCACTAGAGTTAGATTAGTTTTTCCTTAAAACTTCCTTATTCTTACTTCAGCTGAAATAATGCCATTTCCTCAGTGAATAATTAATATTAGTTAATAACCTTGCTTTGCCACTATCGAGTAAATCTATCGAGTAAATTTCCTTTGCTTAATAAATGTCCCACAACTACCATATTATTCTAATTTTGACACTTTCAGAATATTGGCTTGAGGAAGGTCCTTTCCTATAACTCAGTAGAGATCTCCAGAATAAAATATTTACCCCAAGACAGTAAGGAAATGACTGAAGAACAAAAAACTTTCATTTTTTAAGTCTGTACTTATACAAACACAATTTTGTACTTACCTTTAGAGTGTTTTCCTGAAGGCCTCTTGGGTAAAGACTCCTCAATGGAATGTGCTGATGTATGTAGTGCATTTTCCAAACTGTTACCAACACTATTTATAGGGGTCTCTGCTCTTGGGGTAACCTAAGGGAACAAAACCAAGCATACAATAATTATACATTTTCAACTTTTTTTCATAAAAAAAGTTAATTTTTCTTCTTGAATGGCTGTACCCACAGAATAAAACTAGCTGACAGTAGCAAATCTGTGGATTAGTATATAGTTTTGTAATTTTTAATAAACAATTTCTTAATTTGAAATAGTAACCTTGTAAAGGGCTAGAACTGAGCAATGTACTTGGATAATGAAGCACATGAGACTAATTGCCAATTGGACAGTTCCCTATTAACTTGTTTGAAGGTTGACCCTCCGCAGCTATTCTGTGCTGACTTGATTGGTGGGACAAAGAGGGAGGAGTGATGTGTGTGGGAGGAGTAGGCGGAGGAAGAGGAATGGAGGCGAGCAGCTGAGTCAGTCTCTCCAGGCGTTTGAGGGAGGAAGGTGTGTGTGAGGTTGCTAGGCCTAAGCCCTTGACCGTAAAAGATCAAGAATAAAGACTTTTAGTGATCTTGACTCCAGCTGATTTCTGGGAAGACAGAGTTCCAGCATAACCTAATGAGTAAAAATTATTATTTTTTAAAACTTTATTCCTATGTTACAGATCTAGAACTCCTCCAATTTTATGTGAACAATCAACAAGCATTTCTTTATGCCACAAACTTAATGTTAGGTTCTAGAGATAGAGATAAAAATCAACTGTCCCTCTTCTCAAGGAGCCTACATTCTCTCAAAAGAAACAATTCATACACAAGTAAGCAAATATAAAGAATTTGCAGAACAAAAGTCAGCAATGGGGGTAGTAAAAGGAGCAATGGATTTGAAGTCAGAAGACTTGGGCTCAAATTCTGACTCTGCCAAGTTATGATTGGGGGCAAGTTACTTGACATCAAATTGAACTACTTACGTTTTTTCTACTACAGTATGGGTCTGTGAACTTTTAAAAACATTTTCATAACTATATTTCAGGATAATTGGTTTCCTTTTAAAATACTATGTAGTTGATTTTATGCATCTAAAACATTAGGCTTCCCCAGACAAAGGAGTAAATAAAAGCTCTTATACTAGGCAAGCACAAATAACTTCTGGGATGTTGAGAAGCACTTTAAATTGCTTCTCACAATAGGATAATAATTTGGGTCAGAATGAGGCAAGAAAGATGCAAAACCAAATAAGACAGATGAAAAATTCTAAAGACAATTTTTCTACCACATATAATTAAAGTATATAATATAAATATACATACATAAATATATAATTATAAAGAATAAAGTTATGTCACTGATACAGCTACATCAGGGAAAAGGTCACAAAATTTTAAAAGGAAGTTAGGAAGCTTTTTAAGGTGTTCAAGTTTCCTTCGAATTGCCACAAAAGGGGCTTTCTAGCTACTACCTTTTTTGCTCCTAATTAAACTTATAGGTCACCTATTCCATTGCCTTCATTTTACAGATGAGGAATTGAGACCAAAAAAGGTTAGTGACTTATATAACATCCCACAGATAATAAGCATAAGATCTGGTTATGACTTGTTTCCACTGTACCATGCTACTTCAATGTCTCCTGAGAAGTAAAAGCAAAGTTCAGAACCCAGGTTCCTGGGCTCTAAATCTAGTGCTCTTATTATCCACTACCAGAATGGGAAATTTATTTTTTAAAAAGTGCTTGAATATAAAAATGTACAGAATGCTACTTTCTTTAGTACAAATGCTTTTCTTTGTATATGAAAACTCTGCCAACCTCTTCACAGGATCTTTGCTAAGTTATTTGCCAAACAGTTCTAACAGAATTGTGCTGACCTATCCATTCTTTCCTCTATTTTTTGCTAACATCAAGTAGGCTTGGCTTGATGGTTTGTTTAGAGCTGGGGTATATGCCATTTGTGGCTGTTTCTCTAGGTAAAGAACCTACGACTCTGGTCTTACTAGAAGCAGGCTCTAACAAAATAAGTTAATCATAAAATGAAATTAAAAAACAATCAAGAGATATAGTTCTTGTTTAGCTGCCTTATAAAATTAAAAGTTTACAACTTTCACTCACTTAGAATGGTACTTATACTGTCTACTTTTTGAGCAGAGTACTCTAGAACATTAAAAGGATTATACAAAGAGGAATTGATAATTGTTCAAATTGCTTTGTTCTGTAGCACTGTCAGACTGATGCCTCCACATCAGGCATGACTGCTTTAGGGAAATAAAAGGAGATCTTTAGCACATAAGCAATATCCCAAGGTTCTGTCTTCTGTTAGTCTATAATTTCTCCATTATTAGGTTCATCTAGTTCACCTCTATGAAGAAGAATCCAAAATCCTGTTTTAGCTTTACCAAAGCTCTAGTTGCCATTATTTAACTGCCTGTGAGACATCTCCACCTGAATGTCCAATTACCTCAAAAATTAGTCATCTTCTCTCTTCCTGATTTTCCTTTTTCTGATAAGGGTATTTCTTAAGCTACCTAAACTCCAAATCTTGGAAGTACCTTTGGCTACTCCCTATCCATGGACTCTTAAATCCTGCCAGAAAGGCCTTATCAATTCTTCATTCATAATGTATTTTTTATTTGTCTTCCTTCCCCACTTTTCCCATTCTCAATAGCAGCATGCTAGGCCTGGACCACATTATGTCATACCAAGACAGCCTTTTGAGTTTTCAGCCTCCCTTCCCCTGGTACATCCTTCCTCCTACAAATCTTACATAATAGTGAAATTCTCTTAACACACTGATTTTATCATTCATTCAACAAACATTCGAGTCAACCACCCCTACTCAAAAATCTTCAGTGACTATTAACCTATACAAAATTCTTAACTCTTTATCAACTGATCAATAAAATTAACACGAGGATTTTCCAAAGATTCAAGTAAAATGGCTTGCAATCTGGCCAGGAAATACAACATATGCTTAATCAGGTATGTACAAAAATAGAAAATAATTGAAGGTGAAGCAGTAGTATCTGCTGAGGTGAGAGGGATGCAGAGAGAATGTGAAAAGTTTTTACTTAGAAGTTGGCCAATAAAATAAGCCTTGAAGGAAACTAGAGATTTAGTGAGAAACAGGGAAGAAGATTTCAGTAATAGGAAACAGCCAGTGCAAAAGTCCACAAACAGGAGACAGAATATAGTATGCATTGAAGAGGAAGGCCAATTTGGATTGGTAGGGAAATAACATGTCAAAAGGGTAGAAGGTCAAGTTGTATGTACTATGAAAGGAAGTCTCAGGCTGTCATTCAGGAGCCTCTCACAATCTAATTTGTAGTCTATTTTGGGGGTACTTCTCACTACTTATCGACATAAACCTTCATTGCACTTTACATTGTCCAATGTAAGCATTCCCTGGATCTCCATCTATTACAATAAGATTCAGTTACATGAATGTATTGGAATATTACTGTTCTATAAGAAATGATCAGCAGACTGATTTTAGAAAGGCCTGGAGAGACTTACATGAATTGATGCTAAGTGAAGTGAGTAAAAACAAGAGAACATTGTACACAGAAACAAGAAGATTACATGAAGATCAATGAAGAATCTGGCTCTTTTCAACAATGAGATGATTCAGGCCAATTCCAATGATTTTGTGATGAAGAAAGCCAACTGCATCTAGAGAGAGGACTATGGGGATTGAATGTGGATCACAATATAAATATTTTTACCTTTGTTGTTGTTTACTTGTTTTTTTTTCTTTCTTTCTCATCCCCTTGCCTTTTGGTTTTTCTTCCACAGCATGATAAATGTGGAAATGTTTAACTTATACTGAATTACTTGCTGTCAAGAGAGATGGGAAGGTATTTTGAAAAATAAAGTTATTTAAAAAAAAAAAAAAAAACATATCCAGGGGCAGTTAGGTAGAGCAGTGGATAAAGTATCAGCCCTGAAGTCAGGAGGACCCGAGTTAAAATTTGGCCTCAGACACTTAACACTTCCTAGCTCTGTGACCTTGCCTCAGCAAGAAAAAAAAAAGAAAAAAGAAATTTGCTTAAAAAAAAAATCATATCCAGTGACTTTTACAACCCAGAACAAACTCGATCTCTCCCATCAAGTCTTCTCTGATTGATATTGTTGGAAGTGATCTTTTTCCTTTAAATCCCTTAGATAAGATATCACACATGAGTTTTTAATCCAGTTATTTGTTATGTTTTTTCAACTGATTCTCTGTAAGTTCCTAAAGACTAAGGGACTTATGTTTCATTCATATTGTGTGTGTGTGTGTGTGTGTGTGTGTGTGTGTGTGTGTGTGTGTGTGTGTGTGTATTCCTATTACTATAATCTTCTCCCTCCTCTGTAGTCACCTCTCCCCAACTTCCTTAAGATAGTTTACTAAATGATCAGATTTAGAGCCAGAATGGATTTTACAGATCAAATCCACTGTCCTCATCCTACAGAGGACCGAGACATTAATAACCTAAGCAACACACTAAGATACTAGTGGAAACTTTTGTTGGATAGTGTGCCTAAACAGAAACAGCTCTTGCCATTTTTTCATTCCCTAATGGAGGTTTGTTAGCTCCCATAAATCAACAGGAAAAGAACCACACCCTCATTAGACAGATTTCAGAATAATTAAGAGCCCCAGCTTTACAAACTACACTACAGCACTACTTATTCATGTCCCAAGCTTGAAACTGTAAAGTGGAGTCCCTTCCAAAATCCCAGGATAAAACAAGTCCAAAAGTAAAGATTTATATCTTAACTCTAAGGCCATAATCAGACTCTAAGAAGTTATGTATTTCCATCAACAATTATGTCAGGTTCCATTAAGTTTCTTCTGGTCCTGTCTTCCCTTCTTTGATTCAAATCCTTACATTTTCTCCCCAGCTATCTATCTTGAAATTTTAATTAAGAACTTGTAAGGGCAATCTTTTTTTCCATACATGAATAGGATTGAACTTGGAGAATATTTAGTGCATTCCCCTTCATTTTAGAAAGAAATTGAGACCTAGAGAAGTTATTTGTCTAAGATAATACAGGTATAGTATAAGTAGCAAGACAAGAAGATAAACTCAGGTACTTTCATTCCAAATCCAGCTTTTTTTCTACTACACTAAAATATACCAATAAAGGCACAAGGGACTCTTTTTTTGATATTTTGTTTATATACAAAGCCATCTTATACACACTTGAACTTCCCAGAAACCTTTATCATCTTTACTTTGATATTTTGTTTATCTACAAAACCATTTTATACACATTTGAACTTCCCAGAAACCTTCAAAACATTTTTTTGGTTACTTTGGGTTAAAGTTAATTTATCCCATGTGACTTAAGCAGTTCAACTCAAAAGATTTCTGACTCACAATCACGCTGAAGCATAAGTCATTTTAGTTTTATATCCTCAAGAGTAGAGATCTGATAATTTCCAAATGTTGCCCTTTAGCTAGGAAGATGATATTATGGTTATGTATCTTTTTTTCTCAATAGTATTTTATTTTTTCTAAATACAATAAAGATAGTTTTCAACATTCACTTTTGTAAGACTTTGTGTTTCAAAATTACTCCCTCCCTCCTTTAACTCCCCCTTCCCAAGACTGAATCTAAATTCAGTATTTTTTTTTGCAATTTATAAATCTATTTTATATAAGTAAAAATTAGTATGACACAGATTACATGCTGCTATTTTATATTCAATTAGTAACACAAATCATCAAGTGAATTTTGAATAAAATTTCAGTCTTATATAAAGAAATTATAACCATTAGAACTTTCCAGAAAATAGACTAAGCTGCCTTGGAAACTGAAGATCTAGCAGTAATGTTGGAAACAGAATAAACACAGTAAATAGGAATGTGGCCTGGTAGTCCCTAAGGAACATTCTAAGTATAGACTCCTAAAATTATAATTTTAAGAGTACTCAAAAACTTCACTATGAAAAAGTGATTTTTTTGACCTTTTTGAAGCTAACACACTTTCCTAGGTGTTTAATTTCATATACACAAGTACACATGCACACACATGCATGAGTTCACATACACATAATTATCCTATTAAATGTTTGTGACTTTTAAAAACACATGCAAAATAAATCTGAAGCACACTGAAGACAAATCCACTTTAGAGGAGTTCATGTTGGAACAGCTTATAAGATGCTTAAATAAATACTGGCTGATAGATTAGCCTATGTATATTTTTCTGCCTTATCTACCTGGATGTTTCTGCATCTGAATCACAGTACTGATAAAAAATTTTGGTATCATGTGATCCAATAACATATAAATGATAAACTCAGAATAATAATTATGAAATAGCAAGTTGTGAGGCCCTTCAAAAAATAGATGGTAAGGAGCAGCTAGGTGGCACAGTGAATAGAGTACCAACCCTGAAGTCAGGAGGAACTGAGTTAGAATCTTGCCTCAGACAATTAACACTTCCTAGGCTGTGTGATTCTGAGCAAGTCACTTAACCACAATTGCCTCTTAATTGGGGTTAAAATTCAGAACTTGGATTTTGATCCAGCAAAGGAGACTGGGAAGAGACAACTATACCAACAGGAAGAAAACCAGGAGAGTACAAAAACTCTCAAAAATTCAAGGACAATATCCAGGAAAGGATGGTCAACAGGGTCAAATACTCTAGAGAAATTAAGAAGAATGAAGACAGAAAAGGTCACTGAATCTAGCAATAAAAAATTGTTGAACCTCAAAGAGAATTGTTTTAAATTTAATGATAGAATAAGAAGCCAAATTGCAAAGGGCTGTGAGGTGAATGTAAGAAGAGGAATTAGACAGTAAATGCAGACAAGATTTTTCTAGAAGCCTAGCTGAGAAAAACTCTTTGGCCATGTTAACTCACAAATAAAATTTCACAGTATGTTTTGAAGAAAGAAGAAAGAAAAGAAAGAAAAGAAAAGAAAGAAAAGAAAGAAAGGAAAGAAAGGAAAGAAAGGAAAGAAAGGAAAGAAAGGAAAGAAAGGAAAGAAAGGAAAGAAAGGAAGAAAGAAGAAAGGAAAGAAAGGAAAGAAAGGAAAGAAAGGAAAGAAAGGAAGAAAGGAGAAAGGAAGAAAGGAAGAAAGGAAGAAAGAAGGAAGAAAGGAAGAAAGGAAGAAAAGGAAGAAAGGAAGAAAGGAAGAAAGGAAGAAAGGAAGAAAGAAAGAAAGGAAGAAAGAAAGGAAGAAAGAAAGAAAGAAAGAAAGAAAGAAAGAAAGAAAGAAAGAAAGAAAGAAAGAAAGAAAGAAAGAAAGAAAGAAAGAAAGAAAGAAAGAAAGAAAGAAAGAAAGAAAGAAAGAAAGAAAGAAAGAAAGAAAGAAAGAAAGAAAAGGAAAGAAAGAAAAGGAAAGAAAGAAAGAAAGAAAGAAAGAAAGAAAGAAAGAAAGAAAGAAAGAAAGAAAGAAAGAAAGAAAGAAAGAAAGAAAGAAAGAAAGAAAGAAAGAAAGAAAAGAAAGAAAGAAAGAAAGAAAAAAAGAAAGAAAGAAAGAAAGAAAAGAAAGAAAGAAAGAAAGAAAAAAAGAAAGAAAGAAAGAAAGAAAAAGAAAGAAAGAAAGAAAGAAAGAAAGAAAGAAAGAAAGAAAGAAAGAAAGAAAGAAAGAAAGAAAGAAAGAAAGAAAGAAAGAAAGAAAGAAAGAAAGAAAGAAAGAAAGAAAGAAAGAAAGAAAGAAAGAAGAAAGAAAGAAAGAAGGAAAGAAGGAAAGAACAGAACAATGGAAAGGGAGATTATAGGGGAATAGGGGAATAGAGATAAGCAAATAATACTGTGGAAGGTAGAAGTTTTCAGCTAGATTACCTATTAACCACATCTCTAATTCAAAAGGCATGAAAGAGTACCTTGTTATAGCATGCTATCACATCTTTATGGAAGTTGTGCCCCAGACCCGTCCAGGCCCCATGTAAAATGAAGAACTCTAGAGCAACAGTTTGTAACCTTTTTCTTGTCATGAATCCTTTGGTCAAACTGGTAGAGCCTATAGAAAAGTCTCAGAATAATGTTTAAAACCAATATAAGGAAATGCTAAATTTTACTGAGAAGTTAGTAAAGGTAAAGATGTCATTTTTGCTCCCTTCTGAGTTCAAGAACCTGTTTAAGAATCCATGCTCTTGAAGGGCCCTGAAGTCAATGTAGAATGGAAGGAGGTCTGGTGTTGGGAGGGTGAGGGAACTTTCACTGGCTGTGGAAAACTAAAGGGTGGATAACTTATAAATTCTTTTTTGTCCTGCTGTAGATCTCAATTTGATTTTCATCCTACCACATTCTCAATTCCCTACTCCAATTCCAGCATTTTTAGTTTTCCAACACGTAGAAAATGAGTTATTGATATAAAGAAAATAAACTGACAAAATTTTTTTCCTTAAGGAAACCATGAAATAATCCATCCATTAAATCAACAAGTAGTAAAAGCCTAATAACTCAAGCATTGGACTTATTATTCTAGGAGACCTGGATTTTAGGTAACTATGCTGTCACATTGATTGTATGGCCCTGGACAGCTCACTTCCTCTCTGTAGCCTTCAGTTTCTTTATGAAATGAAGATATTTGATTAGCTGTTATCAAAGGTTCCTTTCATGCATTGATAAAAGATCTAACTACAATCATAGTTTATCAGGATTTACATCTTTATTCATATTCTTCCATCCCAAAGAATAAATTCTCTTAAGAGAATTTTTAAAAAATAATAAAATGACACCCTAATAATAATGTCTGAGGCAGTTTTCAAATTCAGGTCCTCTAGACTCCCAATCCAGTCCTCAATCCATTGCACTCCCTAAATGTAAATTAAAACTTGTGACAAGATATAGTTCTTTACCTAGATAATGAAAAAGGATGGAACAAAGTAGTTACTCAAGAGCTCATCTATCTTATTCCATACATATCTGATAATGATGATGATAATGGCAATAAATAGCACTTTTAACAAAAAAATGTAAAGCATTTTACAGTATTATCTCATTTGATCCTCACAACAACCACGGGAAGTAGATACTATTGTTACCTTTATTTTACAAAGGAGGAAACTGAGGCATCGAGGAGTTAAGTGACTTGCCCACAATCACATAGCTATTAAGAGTTTGAGACCAAATTTGAACTTAGGTCTTCCTGATTCTAGGTCCAGAGTTCTATCTATTGCAGCATTTAAGACACCAGAGTAAACAAAAGAATAAGAGGTAAAAGGATATGAACAGTTTATACAAAATGAATCACCATACGAAAGAATGCTCCAATTGACTAATAATGAAGTTAAAGTCAAAATAACTCAAACTCAACCAACCTGACAAAAAAATTACCAAAAAATGAGGCAGGATTGTTGGTGGAGTTGTGAACTGACCCAACCATTCTAGAGAACAATTTTAAACTATGCCGAAAGGGCTATCAAGCTGTGCTTACTTTTTGATCTAGCAGCATCTCTATTGGATCTGTATCCCAATGAGATCATAAAAGAGGGAAAAGGACCCACATGTGCAAAAATGTTTGTAGCAGCCCTTTTTGTACTGGCAAAGAACTGGAAACTTATGGATGTCCTTCAGTTGGGGAATGGCTGAATAAGTTATGGCATATTAATGTAATGGAATATTATTATTCTATAAGAACAATTTCAAAATTTCAAAAAAACCTGGAAAGAATTAGATGAACTGATGCCGAGTGAAGTGAACAGAACCAGGAGAACACTGTACAAGATTATGTGATGATTAACTGTGATAGATTTAGTTCTCAGCAATTCAGCTATCCAAGACAATTCCAGTAAACTTTGGATAGAAAATGCCATCCGCATCCAGGAAAAAAAAAAAAAAAACAAAAACAACAACTATGGAGATTGAATGTGGATTAAAGTATAATATTTTTACCTCCCCCTTGTCTTTTTTTCCCCTTTCTTATGATTTTTCCCTTTTGTTCTGATTTTCTCCCCCAACATGACTCATATGAAAATATATAAAAAATGAATGTACATATATAATTTTTTAAAAATTAATTTTATATTATAACTTTTTTTGACAGTACATAAACATAGGTAATTTTTTTTTTTTTACATTATCCCTTGTACTCCCTTCTGTTCCGAATTTTCCCCTCCTTCCCCTTCACTCCCTCCCCTAGATGGCAGGCATTCCCATAACATATAAAATATGTTATAGTATATCCTAGGTACAATATATATGTACATATATAATCTAAGAAATAAAAATAAAAAATAAAAGATGAGTACTCAATTTTTGGTTCTTGGAAAATTGAGGAATAGAGAAGAATGGGAAAAATGTGAACAAAAATGAGGTAAACCAACTCAAGAAAATTATGAAAGTGACTAAAATTTAAATAGAAATAACAAGGAAAAAAACTTAAACTGAAAGCTTCAAAATTATAACCACCAAGCTTGGTTCCCAAAGAAAAGTTATGACCAAGGACTCCCACTGCCTTTATTGAAGACTGTGGAAGAAGGAGGGGGGAATATTGCAAATGGTTGTGGAGAATGCCCTCAAACTTTCACAACATGTTGCTTAGTTTAGCTGAACTTCCCCCTCCTTTTTATTCTTTATTATGAAGAACCTTTTTTGGGGGCAGGGGGAGGACTAAAGGTAAGGGAAAGATACACTGAAAATATAGAGATGTAAAAACAAGGTATCAAAACAATATATAAATTAACATTCATGTTTCTTTCTTATCTTGACAACACTATATATGTGGTTTCAGATATTCAACTAAGAAGCTTACTGTAACAATATACCTTTCCCCTCAACTAGCCTGAGCATCATACTTGCAAAATAACAATATTCTATTTAAAGAGGCATCCTTTTATAGCACCCCATGGGATTCCTTGTTACTTCAACCCCAAGTCATTTCCCCTTCTCTACATATTCAAGTTTCTCTGAACCTACCTCTGAAATTGCCCCTATTTTCAGCTTACATGCAAAGCAATCTGCAATTCTGAGCCATAGTCTAACCAATACCCTACATTTCAGCTCCATACATCACCTATCTCTTATAGGAGTTGTCAGGACTCATTTCCCTCTTTTTCATACTTACTATATTAAATATATATAATTTTAAATGGTATTTTCTCATTTACTTATAAAGGTATTTTTCCAACATGTTTTATTAAAGCTTTTTATTTTCAAAACATATGCATGGGTAATTTTCAACATTCACTCTTTCAAAACCTTGTATTCCAAATTTTTTCCCTCTCATCCCTTCCATAGATGTCAAGTAATCCAATATACAATATTCTTTAAATAAGATTTTGAATTTCAAATTTTCCTCCCTTTCTTCTAATACAGGTTATATGTATGCAATCATGTAAACCATATTTCCACATCAGTCACATTATAAAAGAAGAATCAGAACAAAAGGAAAAAGCCCCAAAAGCGACAAATAACAAAAAAAAGTGAGAGCATTGAATATGCTTCAATCTGCATTTAAACTTTAGCTTTTTTTCTGGATGTGGAAAGCATTTTGCATCATGAATCTTTTGAAACTATACTGGACCGTTACATTGCTGAGAGGAATTGAGTCGATCATAGTTGATCATCAAACAATGTTTTCATGGATCTCCTCATTTCATTTTGCATTAATTTGTTTAAGTCTTTCCAAGTTTTTCTGAAATCTGCCTATCCACCAATTCTTATAGTGTTAGATTATTTCATGACATTCATGTGTCACAACTTGTTTAGCCATTCCCCAATTGATGGGCATTCCCCTCAATTTCCAACTCTTTGCCACCACAAAAAAAGCCGCTAGAAATATTTTTGTACATGTAGGTCCTTTTTAATTTTTTTCTTTTTAAGGAGGTCACACAGTAGGGGGTTAGATATGTATAAAGGCAGACCAAGTCAAGGAACCAGTTCTGGACATGAGACATCTCTCTAAAAATCAAAGCAAGTCAAGAATCAGAGTAATTACCTAGGTACATCAACCATGATTACTACCTCTCTACTCCATCATTTCCTTCCAAAGACTTATTTTTCTCACTCCAATCTGCTTCACATCATTATTACACATTAGCAATTCCCCCACATTAACTCCCACCATATTTCTCCCCAATTCCATCAGTATTTACTTGTGTCTTTTCCTCTTCTTGTCCCTCCATTCCCAAACTAATTCTTTCTCCCAAGTTTTAGCAGTCTAATGCAGAAGCAGAGAAATGCTTCTTCTAGTACTAATTAGCAACAATTCTGATAATTCAGCTCATTAAAATCTATTTAAAAGAGGATTCTTAGACTATTTCCCCACACCACCACTCAAGTAACAAATTTTAATGTTTTATTTTCCATTCAACCAACCTGTATTTAATATATGACACTGTACTAATAAGTACTGTAGGCAAAACAAAAGTTTATTTCTCTTGGAATATGCAAATAAGTCTGAGAGACAAGACACATAGCTTAATGTTATTTCTTTTTTTTTCCTAGGGGGAATCGAGTCAATTGGGGTTAAGTGACTTGCCCAGGGTCACACAGTTAGTCCTCATGACTCCAGAACCAGTGCTCTGTCCATTGTACCATCCAGCTGCCCTTGCTTATTTCTCTACATATGCCCTATATATTCTATCACCTGTCACTTTTCATATATGCTTTCTACTTTTTTATCTTTCAAGTATGCTATTTACTTTCACTATAATGCTTTCCCCAAATAATCCTTTTTTTTTTTTTTTTTTTTTTTTTAAAGAAAGCTTTTTGCTTATGACTTGTTGGCCCTATCTTTACATTTGTTTTTATTGTATTTCATTTCTTAGTTAATTGTAATTGTGATGACCTATGTGTACCCTGATAACTTTCTTTTTTCTTTTCTTTTTTTTTCCCCTGAGGCTGGGGTTAAGTGACTTGCTCAGGGTCACACAGCTAGAAAGTGTTAAGTATCTGAGACCATATTTGAACTCAGGTCCTCCTGAATTCAAGGCTGGTGCTCTATCCACTGTGCCACCTGGCCGCCCCCACCCAAACAATCCTTTAAAGTCCAAATCATGTGCAGCCTCCCTTTCATGAATCCCATTCTACCTTCTTCAGGCAAAGGTGATCTGTCACTATATTCCTTCCAACAGTGACTTGCAACTCTTCTATCTCCCGTGACACTTTATACATACTTCTTATTTTATATGTGTACAATTGTTATATATAATATACATACATATATACACATGTGTGTTTGCCCACACATATGTACATACACACATACAAATATAATCTTTCTGCTAAATGGAAAACTTCTTAAACCTATCCTGTTGTGTAGAAAAGCACAAGCTGTAACCAGAAAGAATTTACAAAACAAGGGTTTCAACCTACAGCTCACAAATTTTGCCCACCACCTATTTTTGGACGGCCCAAGCTAAGAGTTTTTACATTTTTAATGGTTGAAAAACATTTAAAACCATATGAAATTCCCATTTCAGTGACCATAAAGTGTTACTGGAACACAGAAATACTCATTTGTTTACATATTGTGCATGACTAGTTGCAACTATAGGTGGTACTCTCATTGCTTTCCACTTCTGCTCAGAATTTTGGCATATCACAACAATATAGTTATAACTTGACAATTTTGGGGGGCACCACATATATCACTATAACATAATATTTTATTACCAATTCACACCTATCATGTCCAAACAAGAGGGAGAAAAAGTTTTATTTTGTTTGTTTTTTCTTGAGCCTAGAGCTGAGATTTAAGCTTTTCTGAATGAGATCTTCTCCTAACCATTATTATTGAACATTAAATTACTTGAGAAATTAGCTTTTGCAGCAGGCTTGATAATGTTCCTTAATGAATTCAACTTAAAATTACAAAGCAAAACAGTGCTTATATGTGAAACATACTGTAGCAAAATCAATTAGATGACAATTAACACTGTCTGAATCACAAGTAATATCAATACTGTTAAAAGTTAAAACAAGAATAGAGATTTCCATTCACACCTAAATTTTCAATAGACAGATTTTCCAAGTTAAACTACAGTTCCTACAGCATTTTTTGAATGTTGATGCAAGAACAAAAGGAATTTCCATACTTTAAAATCCATTTAATTGCAACTGAGGAACTTCAATTTAACTTTCAATTGAAAGTAATTAATGTGCAATGTAATGGCATGCTAAATACAGATACAAAAAGAACAAATATAATAATGTTCTATAAATGCAATGAGCATGATGCTCAATTAAAATCATATGCTCATAGTTTATTAATATCAGTACTGGGCAGCATATACCCATGTAAAAACACATTTTCAAAAATGAAATATGTAAAATATCATTATACATCGTCATTAACAAATGAACACTTGCAATCAATCCTAATCATAGAAAACACTCCTTTTGTTTATTTTTAAAATAGATTAGAAATTAGATTTCAAATTAGATTTCAAAATGCATACAAAGATAATTTTCAACATTCACCTTTGCAAAACCAATTTTTTCCCCTCCCACTCCCTCTTCTAGACATGTAACCCAATGTAGGTTAAACACATTTAATTCTTCTAAACATGTTACCACATTTATCATACTGCGAGAGAAAAATAAGATCAAAAAGGGAAAAAATGAGAAAGAAAAAAAACGACAACAAAAGATGAAAATTCTATGCTTTTATAAAGCACATACACTCTCCATAGTTTTCTCTCTCTGGATGCTGATGGTTCTTTCTATCACAGTCTATTGGAATTGCCTTGAATCACCTCATTGTTGAAAAGAGCCAAGTCCATCAGAGCTGATTCACATTATCTTGTTGCTATGTACAATGTTCTCTTGGTTCTACTCATTTCAATTAATATCAGTTCATGTAAGCAAAAGCATTACTTTTGAATCCCAATTAAGCGAAATGTTATTTGCAAAAAAGCATTCCATTCTTCTCATATGTAAACCAGTGTTACATAAATTCCACTCAATTAATTTGAATGTCACCAAAATTTTTGTAGAAATTGATTTGTTCTCTTATACTTAATGTTCTCTTATACTTACTTTCAAGCTCTTTTACCAAAAAAGTTTGCTGACCCCTCTTATGAAGGATCATGTCACTCATTTTTTTAATCCTCTCTGTTACACCCCTATGGACTACTCTAACCTGGTAGCTCCCCTTAGAGCTACTCTTAATGCCCGTCCGTCGACGGCACGGCTAGGCCACACTTACCCGTCTTCAGGCACCAACCCGGATCCCATAGAGACAGACCACCATTAGGTAGGGGTGAAGCAAAAGAGAACTTTATTCTGAGAAAGCACATATTTATACCCCACTGATGATATGGGGGAAGGGGGAAGTCCTCTAGGAACCTGGCATAATGGGATTGGCCCGAGAAGAAGGAGGGAGGCGTGCTAGGCCATGAGAGCACTAAGAGGGAGGCGTGGACCTGGAATCAGACACCGCCACATGGGGCTGTGCCCCACCTCCACGTAGGACTCGCCTGTGCCTCAGAACCTCTCATCCCTCAGGTCCTCCCACATGCCTAGAACTGCATTCCTTGCTTCTAGAGGCTTTTTAACCCTTACACTCTCTATATTCCCCTTCTTGCCAAATTCCTCTCCCAGCCTGTCAAAGTTTCTTGGATATAAGTATCCAATAAATAAAGAACACCAAACAAGTAATAATCTTAAATTGTGACAGGTTTTTATTGTTTCAAAATTATTTTAAGAGAAAATAAAAAAAATGTGAATGTGCAAACAACACACAAATGTAAATAAATAAAACACATATATTGGGTCCCCTACTCTCGGGGCACTTTGGCATTTCAAAGAACACAAGCTACTCCCTTATCAATTGTAGATGTACATACACTTTTTCTTTCACATTTCCACAGAATGGGAAAGTACTTGATACTATCCTAGTTCTTAAATCAGAACTTGCATACATATTATAAAAAGATGTAAGCAAATTATGTTTTCTTAAAGCAAAATTTGTAAGTGACCCATTTGAATGCATAACTTAAAAGTTAATTTTAAAAGTTGGATTTTTCTTTTAAAGAATGATTGCGGGGCAGCTAGGTAGCGCAGTGGATAGAGCACCAGCCCTGAATTCAGGAGGACCCAGTTCAAATGTGGTCTCAGACACTTAACACTTCCTAGCCTTGTGACCCTGGGTAAGTCACTTAACCCCAACTGCCTCAGGGAAAAAAAAAAGAATTATTGCAACATTTTATCCTCTAAAATAGATACCACTTAACCTCCTTAGGAAAGCATAACAGAAAAGATACACAACAGATAACGTAGCATACTTAGTAACAAATTAATAGAGCAAAGAACTGGACAAAAACTTCTGGGCAAACTGGAAGCAGTCTGGAATAAACTAAGTTTAGGCCAAAACAAAGTGAACTCCAAATAAATACATGACAGATTAAAATGTCACATCATGCACAAATTACAGGAGCAAGGAAGAAATTACCTTTGGTTATAATGACAGAACTCATGACTATAGAAGGGACAAAGAGATTGTCAGAGGAAAAAAACAGACAATTTTGCCTACTTGAAATATTTTTTTTTTTGTACAAACAAAATCAATACAGTAGGGAAACAGTTAACTGGGCATATATTTTTGGTACTAAGTTTCTCTGAAAGGGTTGGATATCTATAATATGTAAAGAATTGATTCTAACATGTAACAAGAGCCATTCCCCCACAGTTAAATGGCCAAAGATTATCTATCTATAAACAGCTTTTAAAGTTAAGAAATTCAAACTATCAATAGTCATATTTTCAAAATTATTAATAATTAGAGAAATACAAATTAAGACAATTTTGAGATTCCACTTCATACCCAGTGGAGTAGCAAAGATAACAAGAAGGGCAACAACAAATGTTGGAAGGGCTTCAGGGAAACAGGTACATTAATGTACTGTTGGTGAAGCTGTGAATTGAAACAACCATTCTGAAAAGGAAATTGGAACTATGCCTCTCCAGAATCTCTAAACTTTGTATATTCTTTGATCCACCAATAGATAGTAAATTTATACTACCTAAAGAAATCAAAGAGTAAAGTCTATATAAAGACTGTTGTAAATTTATTTCATAGCAGTTCTTTTTATAGTGGCAAAAGAACTTGGAAGTAAAGAAATATCCATCAATTGGTGAATGGATGGACAAATTATGGATATGATTTAATGATATACTATTTTGCAGTAAGAAATAATGGAAGGGAGAATTTCAGAAAAACCTAGGAAGACTCATATAATCAGTACAAGATTAAAGTAAGCAGAACCAAGAAAACAATTTATATAACAACACTATAAAAACAATCATGAAAGGATTCTAACTAATGCAATGATCAAGCATAATTCTTGAGACCCCCAAAAAGGATATAAAATGAGTCATACTTTTAGACATGGTTAAACGTGAAAATTTGCTTTGCTTAACTAAGCATATTTGCTTATAAGAGTTTGATGTCTCCCCCCTTCCATCCCCACTGGAGGGGAGGTGGGTAGGGGAGGAATGCTTTTGAATTGAAATAGATTTTAACCAAAAAACCTTAGACTGACATGAAGTCTCTATTCCTCTTACCAAGAGGATTTTAAAAATGTGATGCAAACTAAAAACATTTACTTAAAACAATTTTGAAACAAACTAAAGGCTAAGGCTAACTAAGGCTAAAATAAAGGCGAAGAAGTGTGGTGCACTAGAAAGAACATTGTATTTGGTAACATTGACAAATCAACTTCAAAAGTTTATAACTTTAGAGGTAAATTTTAAGTTATCAAGGAAATTTATACATATATCAAGAACATATTCTGTATAAACTTTATTTTTGTCTTTGCTTATTCAGAAACTACAAGGGCGTCTAATAAAGTGAATAACAAATATTGGCTGAATGAAAAGTGACATCTCAACAACTGTAAGAGATATAAAAGCAGGTGTGAATGCAGGCACACATATGCACATTTATTCATTCATTCATTTATTTTGGTTGTGTACTTCTTTATAAAGAGGAAGCTTGTTACTACTTTTGTTCAACTGATTCCCACTTTTGGAATGTAGGTAAACTCTTGCTACCATGCATTATATTTCCTCTAGATACTACCCTCACCTCCCTCTGTATAAAGAGATTTCTCTGCACATGCATGGGTAAGAAAACAATGCAAAGTGCATTGTTAACAGTAATTATCTGCGAGTTGGTTTTTTTTATTTTTAAAAGATTTTTATTTTTAAAATATATGCATAGATATTTTTCAATTGCCTAGATGGCAAGTAATCCAATATATTAATCCAAAATCTTTAGGGGGAAAATGGCTAAGGCACAGATACTAAATGATTTACCAAAAATATAAGAAACCCCTCTTTAGCTACTAACGCTAGGCTTCTTTTGTCTTTTTTTTTTTTTTTAATTGTCATAGATGAACTGAGTTATCTAGACTTAACATTATGAGCTAAAACAATTTTCAAAGGTACTGTGACAGAATTATATTGTTTGTAATAATATCAATTGGGGTTTTCTGAGTGATAATCTTTTTCTTCTCTTTAAATTTTTTTTATAACTTTATATTTCAAGATATATGCATGAGTAATTTTTCAGCATTGACCCTTGCAAAACCTTCTGTTTCAACTTTTCTCCTCCTTCCCCTCACTCCCTCCTCCCCTAGATGGCAGGTAGACCAATACAGGTTAAATATGTTAAAGTATATGTTAAACACTATATATATACATACACATATCCATAGTTATTTTGCTGCACAAGAAAAATTGGGCTTAGAAATACGGTAAAAATAACTTAAGAAGGAAAACAAAAATGCAAGCAGACAAAAATAGAAGGAGTGGAAATGCTATGTACACATGAACATTTAAAGAGTGCATCATCTATGCTGGAAATATAGGGGCTACTTTTTTTGGGAGGGACTGCTGAGGCAATTGGGGTTAAATGACTTGCCCAGGATCACATAGCTAAGGAAGTGTTCAGTGTCTGAGGTCACATTTGAACTCAGGCCCTCCTTGCTTCAGGGCTGGTGCTCTATCCACTGTGCCACAGAGGAGCCCCTTACGGGTTATTTATGATCCCAATAATGATCAGCATGGCCACTATTACATTCCTCTTCAGGTAAATTGATGATTTCACAAACCTAGAACTCCGGTTAATACTGACCTTAATTTGATTCCTCATTCAGCACAACTGACTACATTTAAAACCCTGAGCTCAAGATAGCCCCCAGGGTTTGGCCTCTAAGGTTAGTAGAGCTAATAGGCAATATAGCATACTAAATAGTTGTATATGTTTGGTAAGAGGATCAGATACTTAAGAAAACTTTTCTTTAAGGAAACCAAGTTATCTTTTTGCATTTTTACACAAAAGAATAAACTATTCCTAACACTAATGAGTTAAAAAAATAAGTATTCAGAAATTTTCATTTTTAGTTCTTTGGATAATAACTGAACAAGCTAAAAGACATTCAAAAAGTTTAATGTAATGTAATCACACCATTTTAAGAACATATTTGGACAGTGAAAATAGCATTATGGGAATCAATATAAATTTTACTTAATTACAAAATCATTCTTACATTTACAAGAAAATTCAAATTGAAATTGAAATCCAAATTGAAATAAATTTGAGGGTGTAATCATTCATTTTCGATTAATTTCCAAGTGATATTTTTAATGATATGAAGACCAGATATAAAATTTAAAACTTCAAAAGTCACTGATAAAATCTAAAAATAAGAAAAAAATAAAACTTTAAGTAAGCATTTTACTAAAATAGTAATTATATGTTTTAAAGTTTAAAAAAAAAAGAAAATAGATGGTTTTAAGAATGAAGTTATTTGCTGACTTAGGCCCAAGTTAAATCCGATGCTAACCGAAAATAAAATATTAAAAACCAAAACTCAATTCTTACCTAAAAACATTTATTTCTTAAACTTTAGCAAAACAAAACAAAACAAAAAAAAAAAAAAACTAAGATCAAATATCTTTGAAAACATTTTGTTTAAAAGAAATTTTAAAAATGAACATATTCCAAGAAAGATAATTTAGCTGAGTAAATTGGCAAATTTCAAGTTCTCCGGATTCCCCCACAAATGGAACAAATTTGTGTCTCAGGGCAAACACACACTTAGGAAAATTCCAAAAGGTTTGGGGTAAAAACAGGAGTCAACAGGGATCCTTATTAGAGACAAACAGAGATCTGAAGGAAGACAGGGGGGCGCCAAGATTAACCCTTGTGAAATGCAAACACCTCTGGGCTAGCTTGGCTGAAACACCAAGTAGGGAGCCCTGGGGCTAGTTGGGTTTGGATGGCACCTCAGTGCCAACCACAGAAACTTTTACCTCCTGGACTGCTTGTGAAATCTGGGTATGAGTCTGAGAAGACTGCCTTGGCTGGTTACGAACGCCAGGCCCAGCTGGGCTGCAGAGACATGACAGGGAACTAGCACTTGGTGAGTGCAGAAACAGTGGGGCAGGGATGCTGCAGGCTGAGGGCACTTGCTGGAAGGTGCCGCTCTTAGTTTGGGATTCCTGGTTTGAGGGAAGAGCTGAAGAAACATCCTCCTCCCTCCATTCCCCCCACATTAGAAGTGCTGACACTAATATCTAAAATGAACTGGCAAAGAATTTAACTCCATTATAAAAACATATTATGGGAACAGAGAAGACAAGGGATCATCTTCAGAGGAGGAATAAAGTTTTTTAAAAAATGCTTCTACCCCAAAGAGTAATGTTAAATGGCTCCCTGCCCAGAGAGAATTTATCAAAGAAATAAAAAAATTAAAAATCAAATGAGAGGCACTGAGGAAAAACTAAAACAAACAAATAAAAACCACCCAATAAAAATAAGGTTATTATGAAAAAAAAGTTAACCAACTTGAAAAGGACAGTTTCAAAGATGAAAATTAGAATTGGGCAAGGGGAAGCCAATGAAGCTATGAGAGATCAAGAAATAACAAAACATACTATAAAGAATGAAAAAATAAAACAGAATGGAAAACATCTTAAAAGGAAAAAGTGACTGATTTGGAGAACAGATCAAAAAGAGAAAATGTAATAATTGGACTGCCTAAAAGTTGTGACTAAAAAAAGGACCTTTGCAACACTTATGTAAGAAATAATCCAAGAAACTGTCCTGGAATGTGATAGAACATGAGGGGAAAGTAGAAATAGGAAAAAATCCATTGATCACCACCTCAATGAGATCTTTTGTGGAAAATACATAGAAACATTATTGTCAAATTTTGAAACCCCCAGATCAAAGAGAACATTTTTGCAAGAAACAAGGAAAAAAACACTGGAGCTACAATTAGAATTGGCCTTAGCAGCAATCACAATAAAAGATCACAGGTCCTGGAATCATATCTATTATCAAAAATATCATATCCAACAAAATTATCTATAATATTGAACGAGAAAAAATTGGCGTTCAATGAACTTGCATCTATCAACCAAACCAGAACTTAATAGAAAATTTAACATATAGGAACCAATATCAAAGATTAGTTTAAAGGAACTCACCATGGATAAATTGTTTGTTTGTTTTTATTTTACATAAAAGATAGCATAAATTTAAGATTGACATCAACAATACAAGAGCTCAAAAGAAAGATTGGGAAGTTAAGGTAAAAATAGTAATTATGTCATACAAATGAGGTGGAGAGAAAGAATAGATACAGAGACATTAGATGAGGGAGGAGGGCTTGTAGTTTGAAAACCTACTCACATTGGGAATGGGTTATTAGGCAACACTACATATATACTATGAAGGATATAGCATCCTCCAAAATCTATAAAGAAATAACGGAGAAGGGATGGGTGATCAGGGAAACAAAAGGTGAGGGAAAAAGACTAGGGTGGGATCCATAGGTGGGGAAGAGGTTAAATAATAGCAAGGCAAGTTAGGAGCAGAAAAAAGTAAAGGGTCAGTAGGGACAGGAAAGATGTGTGTCTACATGTAGAGTATGTATGTGTGTATATATATAAATATATCCTTTCTTAACTACTAGCCTGCTTAAGAGTGGTGCTAAGGGAAATAAAAGGGGGAAAGAAAGAATTAAGTAAAAAAGGTACACAGCAGAGAACAAAAGAACAATTTATAAGGAAGTAAAGATGGACATACATGGATATACTTTCTTCTACTTATATATACTTTCTTGAACTGATAATTTATTGTTATATTTTGTATCCTCCCTAATGTTCTGCTGGGCACAAAACAATGTTCTCTTTTGTTTCATTTTTATTTTGTATTCTTTTGTTTGTTTTTCTTTTTTTTTCCTCACTGTTTCTTTAAGTAAAATAAATTTTGGGGGGAAAAGAAACCTTTGCTGCATTCAGAATATCATAAAATAAAATAGTGAAAACATTCAGTATTGTTTGAATGACCTGATCACAGCAGGAATTATGTATTATTCACAAGTAGATTTTTGAGAAAATTAAGCTTATAACAATTTACTAAAAAAAAAAAAGCTACCCTCTTAAAAGTGGGCTATACTTAGTTTTTTGTTTTTTTTTTTATAGAATGCCTGCAAAATCTATATAAAAAAACTAGTCCATGTCTTTAGTAGTTAAATCTTGGGAAGATAACTGAAGAACACAAGAAACTGAGTAGCTTGTCCATAAAAGTGTTAAAACAATGTTTGACTCTTCGTGACTCCATTTGGAATTTTCTTGGCAAAGATACTAAAACAATTTGTCATTTCCTTCTCCCGCTCATATTTTACCTATGAAGAAACTGAAGCAAATAGAGTCAAGTGACTTGCCCAGGATCACACAATTTTGTAATATTTGTGGCTGATTTTGAATTCCGGTCTTCCTGACTCCACCCTTCCACTTCTATACCTAGCTGTGCTTTTGCCCACAGTCACAAAGCTACTGATATTAGAGACAGTATTTGAATTTCAAGTTTCCTGATTCCAAGTCATGCATTCTGTCTTCTAAGCCTGAAAAAATAATTTTCAAAACTAATCATGTATATTTCCATGTTTTTCTCAACAAAAGTTTTATGAATGGGATTGAGACTTGCCTGGTTGAATCTGGGTTACCATTACCAATGTCTTCAAATAAAGTGCCTTCAGGAACTATCAAGGAATGAATATAGAACTGTTTCCCCTCACTTCAATACCCTCAGAGTGCTATGCTTTTGTAAGGATTGCCTGGGTTTGTTTGTTTTTTTTTTTTTTTTTGTTTTTTTGTTTTTTACAGTTTTTCTTATGTTTTTCCTATCAGCATTGTTGTTTCTGTGATTCCAGCGTATCTTTCCCATCTTCTCATTCAAATTGTCTCCTTCTAATCTTCTGTGAAACACTAAAAAGATATATATTAGAATTATATCTAATGGCTAAAGTAGTAATATATGCTACATGATTGAATATGAGTAATCTATATAAAACTGTTTAATGTCTGAAGGAATTGAGGAGGGAAAGAAAATCTGGAACTCAAAAAATGTAAAATAAATGTCAAAAACTGTCTTTACATGTTAAATAGAAAAACATATACAAATATACGTACAAATATATATTTTAAAGAATTATGTCTAATGTGAAAGAAAAACAGGCTCTTTGAAGGACCTAAGGGATCAATTGCTGTTTTAGCTGGTATCAAGGTCAATTCCACTGCTAAATAAGGGTTAGAATTTTAGTCTTCAAATCTATGTGATATCTTTTAACGTCATTACAGAATGAAAATATTTGCAATGACAGAAGCATATTAAAAAATGATAGCAAAATCAGCTCCCTCCAAATAGCAATCAAAGTTCAACCACAATCAGAAAATTGTTCCTATTCAACCCCCACACTCAGCTCAATCCAACAGTTAATTTAGCAATTGTGGATTCCTCATTCAAAACTGTTAGTATGTCAAAAAGATGTTTGTTGAGCCAACCAAAATAGTGATCATCATGAAACATTAACCATATTTAAGTTTAATTAGATCAAAGCATGAGGTGAAGGGAAGAAAAAAGTAAGCAGCAGCTAGATAAAGTAAATCAACTTCTGAGAGAATGAAGTTCATCCTTAGCCTAAGGGAATATCCTGGGGGGGTGTGGATCAGAGCACCAAGAATGCAAAGCTAGAAGGACCTTAGGCGTCCCCTCATCCAGCCTCTTCTTTTAAGGATGAAGCTGTGAGGCTCAAGAAATAAAGGCATTTGTTGATTTCTACATAGGTTAAGCAACAGTCAGGATTTAAATTTAAGATCAAATCCAAAACGCTTTCCAATTCACACTTAAAGGATACTTATAAAAGGAACCTCAGAAGTCCAAACCCTTCATTTACATATAATGAAACTATAATTCATGGAGGTTAAGTGACTTGCCCTGGACCACAAAGGTGGTAAACTTCAAAGGGGGATCACTAAATACTATGAGCTAACTAAACTAGAGCTAAACAGTCAACAAACTACCTGTCCTAAACCTCGGGCAGCCAATGCAAATACTATTGGTTGGGACCAAGGTTTTAGAAGCAAAAGAAGAAAGTCTTTCTGGAAAGCAGAACAAGAAAGAACGTTCTGGGATAGTAAGGAATTGGAGTCAAGGTCTTGACAGAGCCCATCCAGGACTGAGGAAACTCCATGCCAACTTTATCTAAAGAGAAATACAGACGTCATAGTAATAGCTGTTCATCTGTCTGTACATTGATAAATTCACAGAGCAGTAATAAAAGTAATAATACACTTAATTGAATGACAAGATATACTGTTTATCTCTACTAATGAGGATAGATGGAGAGAAAAGGTGAAAAGGTATGTTTCTAAAGCAGTAGCTCTCAAGAAGGACCCCACAAATCCTTGGTTACCAAAGAAGCCAACAATAAAGGTAAAAAAAGCCTTGTTTGTCTGATCATCCTACTCCATTTCTATAAACCATACCAGGAAATGTAGGAAACATCTCTTGCTTTCCAAACTTTTCTTCTACTTTAAATATTAAATATTTTTAAAACTAATTTGGGAAAGGAAAAAGGAGAGCTATTCTTGTGAGGGATATTAGCTATTTGATTAGACATGTTTTTATTAATAGGCTTTAAGCAAAATTAATTATTTTGATGGCTTATCCTCCATAAAATACATTAATACATCCCTTCCTTAAAACATAAAAAAAGAGGCAGCTAAGTGGTACACTGGATAGAGCACCAGCCCTCAAGTTGGGAATTAACACTTTCTAGCTATGTGACCCTGGGCAAATCACTTACTCCCAATTGCCTCAGGGAAAAAAAATTATATATATATATATATATATATAGAGAGAGAGAGAGAGAGAGAGAGAGAGAGAGAGAGAGAGAGAGAGAGAGAGAGAGAGAGAGAACAGTATATCATCAAAAGGAAAAAAACAAAAACAGAAATTGACCCCTGCAAGATTCTGTAAGCATCCAGAAACCAGAAAAATAAATTCATTCTCCCACATATACAGATTTGGTACATAATTGTATTTTACTTTATTGTACCTAGCTACACACACACACACACACACACACACACACACACACACACACACACACACACAGTGTGTGCACAAGCACAGCACATTTTTCTATTTCTCCTTCTACACAAATCAGCACTTTACAAAAGTTTCACCAGTCTTTAGTTAGGTGGCCAGTGTTAGTCTCACATTATCACTTCTCTTCCAATTCCAAACTGCCTAATCTTTTCCCTAGACTGTATTTCCTAGAATTAGTGTAGATAACAAATTCCTTAAATGCATCAAAAATCAAATGAGGAATCTGATATAATTTCTCAAATAATTTTATTTAATTCTTTGAAAACATTACTTTGTTTACTTTATAAACATTAATAAGAGATAAGCCCATACTGCCTTTTCTTTATAACACTAATCCAGTCCCATTCTTTAAAATGCAGAAGTTTGTATAGAACTGTTCAATGATATGTAAATCACTTGTTGGTCCTTCAAAATACCTGAGAATACAATTCCATTTTAAGTCATCTTAGCTTTTAAAAAATAAAAAGAACTCAAATAATTAAAACAAACAAATCCTTAACAATATTGGCACTAAGGAATTAAATACACTTGTAGATTGAAAACTCCAAAGTGCAATTCAGCATTTTATCATAATCAAACTGCATCTATGTCTTCCCTTAATAATATGCACGATTTTTCACTTCATAAATCTGTCTTTGCAATCTAAATTAGATTTTTAAAAAAATTATTTAGTTTCTTGGAGTAAGGAAAGGCCCCTCATTTGCATAGTAGTTTATGGAATGACAGTAGGGAGTCAGCTTTTAAGAATAATGTAGCACAGAATCTCTTGCTTCCAGAGTTGCAACAAATCTCAGTGGTCATCTAGTCTAATGCAAATGTGGTATCAAGAAGAATCCCTATATAACATATACAAAAAGGAGTGCAGGTAGCAGAAGACAGAATTTATCATATAAGTGTTTACTTATATGTTTACTTTACTTGCAAGGGAATAGTCACAAACTGTAAGATCACTGAAAATCAGTATTAGGGTCTCATGAATTTCCAAATGGATTGGTAATTTCAATTATCTAGGTATTGTCTTTAATGATGATAATCATGACTAGCATTTATATTAAAGTTTACAAAGCATTAAACATATATGCTCTGATTCTCACACCAACTTACCCCTGTGAGGTTAAGTGTTGTCATCATTTTATAAATGAGGAAAACTGAGGCAAGACACTAGTACACTTGCCCAGGGTCACACAATAGTGAGTGTCCGAGGCAGGACTCACACTGAGATTTACCTTGCTTGCTTTTCATAGCATCTTATTGTCATTTTCTATATATTTGCCATAAATGGTCTACTCACAAATACCTCATTCTATTCTCTGGGCACGAGGAGGAAACCAAGGATTATGCGGACTTATTAATTCTGTCATTGCTGTGTGACCAGCTAACTATCTGCTTCTGGTGAGATACTTACACAAATCTATTTTTATTTCTACTCATGATAGAAAAATACAATCCTTTAAAAAATAAATATAACTAGCAGCTGATGAAGACATTTAAGAAAGATCTAAAGAACCGGTCAAAAGGCATTGTTAGTTTAGAGTAAGAAAAGTACCAGAGAAAATGTTTGACAACCATATTTAACATTTTAGCTAAAAATATTCCATTGTGTACTAAGTCTTTTCAACATACACATAGAAAGTCATTACTTCTGTTGTTCTGTAAACATTTCTAAGCTGGAAAGGAATTAAGACTCAATAGCTGAAAATAGTCTAAGGTCTAAATACTAATTTTTCTGACTTTCAGGGTTCACAGAAATGAGGTTATACCTTTCCCACTAAAATTTGTTACAGTTACAAAGGTCAGAGACCTCAAACTTGAAGTGCCTGGCCTAAGTGTCACTGGAATCAGATTAAAATGTTAATTAGGAAATGTTTAATAAAGAAAAATACAGATCGTCTGGATTCCTATGTCTCCACTCCAGGTTCAGGTTAAGAAGCTGACCCAGGTGTTTCCCAACCTACTTCTGTTCAAGAATTTATATTCCGGGGGCAGCTAGGTGGCGCAGTGGATAGAGTACCAGCCCTGAAGTCAGGCGGACCTGAGTTTAAATCTGACCTCAGACACTTGGCACTTCCTAGCTGTGTGACCTGGGCAAGTCACTTAACCCCAAATGCCTCAGCCAAAAAAAAAAAAAAAAAAAAAAAAAAAAATTATTTTCCTACCTATCCACAAAATAACTCCTATTTCAAATCCAAGCTATTCCTCAAAGAGAAAAGGAAAACCAATTTCTTAGTAAACTAGTTAACTGCCCTGCTTGAGAGATCTTCTTTACATCAACTTCTCCAGTCCTGAACTCTCTACTGACTCTGTCTCACATTTCCAATTGCCTACTGGGCATCTCAGATTGTGTATCAAGAGTGGATGGTAGGGTGGTCAAGTGTTAAAAGACTGGAAAATTTGGAGAAGGGATAAGAGAGTCACCAAAATTGAACTCATTAACTTTACTCCCAAACCTTTACCTCTTTCTAATAATATCCCTGTTACTGCTGAGGCTACTACTACCTTTCTTAAATCACCTAGTTTTGGCAATCTAGTGGTCCATCCTCAACTATTCACTCTCACACTCAATATTCAATCTGTTGCCAAGGCTTGTAAATTTTTCTTTATTAATGTCCCTTGAATGCATTGCTTCCCCCCTTTCAAAATACATGCAAAGATAGTTTGCCATTTCACAATTGCAAAATTTCATGTTCCAAATTTTTCTCCCTCCCTCCTCCCCACACACACCCTCCCCTAGATAGCAAATAATTCAATATATGTTAAAGACGTACAATTTTCTATATATATTTCCACAATTAACATGCTGCATAAGCAAAATCTGATCAACAGCAAGATGATTTCAGAGAGGTCTGGAGAGACATGAACAGAACCAGGAGATCATTATATACAGCAACAGCAAGATTATATGATGATCTATTCTGATGGACATGGCTCTCTTCAACAATGAGACGATTCAGGCCAGTTCCAATGGTCTTGTGATGAAGAAAGCCGTCTGCACGCAGAGAGAGGACAGTGGGAACTGAATGTGAACCATAACATTTTCACTTTTTGTTGTTGTTTGCTTGCATTTTGTTTTTTCATTTTTTTTCCTTTTTTGATCTGATTTTTCTGTGCAGCATATTTGTGGAAATATAACTGCCTGTGTTTAACATATATTGGATCACTTGCCATCTAGGGGAAGGGGCTGGGGAAAAGGAAAGAAAAAATCAGAACACAAGGTTTTGTAATTATTGTTCTATAAGAAATAATCAGCAGGGTGGTTTCAGAGAAGCCTGGAGAGACTTACATGAAATGATGCTACGTGAAATGAGAAAAACCAGGAGATGTACATGGAAACAACAAGATTATACGATTATCAATTCTGACGAACATGATTCTTTCCAACAATGAGATGATAGAGACCAGTTCCAATGATCTTGAGATGAAGAGAGCCATCTATATCCAGAGAAAGGACTGTGGGAACTGAGTGTGGATCACAATAGCATTCTCACTCTCTCTGTTATTTACTTGCACTTTATTTACTTTCGCATTTTTTCCAGTTTGATTTGATTTTTCTTGTACAGCAAGATAATTGTATAAATATGTATGCATTAAAAAATCACTAGCATCACCCCAGTAACAGCTCCTCATCACCTCATATCTGGACTATGGCAACAGACTACTGGTGGAACTCCCAAGCACAAGTTTCTTCTCACTCTGATGTCAAAGTGATTACTCTGAAGTGAAAGTTTGACTATGTCTTGGTCTCTTTGTCATGAACACTCCAAACACACTAAATAAATTTCAGTGAGTACTCTGAGACCTATAACACTGGCTTCTTCATTTTTTGCTTTGTTCAGTCATTTCCCACTGTTTCTCAAATAAGACATTCCATCTCTCAACCGTGGGTATTCTGACAGACTGTCACCCATGCATGGAATACTATTGCCTCATTTTTGCACAGCCTGCTTTCTATAAATCCCAGCCAAAATCCCACTTTCTATAGGAAGTCTTTCCTTAATTCTAATACCTTTCTTCTGCTGATTATTTCCAATTTATCCGTACAGAGATTGTTTCTTATATCTTTACAAATAGCATATAGTTGTGACATATAAAAATCTTTACAAATAGAATTAAAGCCAAAAATATTAAATATTAAAATATTTAAGCTGGAAAGCAATAATAATAATAAAAATCCTCAAGAGTGTGTATATGTGTGTATGTGTATGTGTGTGTATATATATATATATATGTATATATATATGTGTGTATTTTACTCAAAGAACCACAATCTATCATTATTAACAATCAAAATAAATTGATGGTATTGTGTTAGCTCCAGTTTTAAGTTCCCTGTCCAAATATTAAGTTGTTTGTTTGATTTCCCATTATCCAACTCTTCATTATCCCTTTCATGGCAAAGATACTGGAGGGTTGGCCATTTCTTTCTCAAGCTCATTTTATAGATGAGGAAACTGAGGCAAACAGGTTAAGTAACTTGCCCAGAAGTACACAGCCAGGAAGTGACTAATGTCTATTCCCTACTCTAGGCCCTGCACTCTATCCACTTCACCACCAACCTGCCACTTCCCTGTATAATACTCAGTGTACTGAGTAGGAGGAAAAAGCAACTCATAAAAAGTTTCTTTAAAAATATCAATAAACAGCATAGAACAGTGGGTAGGGAACTGGTCATCAAATCAAGAAGCCACCACCAATTCTTAACTGGCTGGGTGATCCTGTACAAATCATATACATTTGGAATTCCCTAAGTAACTCTTAAGTTGCTGCAGAGTGCTGATATGTATTGGTTGAGGAAATTTTCTTACCAAGATTTCTCTAAATTCATGATAATTAAAATAATAAATATTCAATTATATAGGGAGTATGACTGGCTTCAAAGTGAGGAAGAACTGGGTTCAAAATCCAGCTTCTGACACATACACTAGCTGTGAGAGTCCAGGAGAGTTACTTAAATTCTCTGTGGTCCAAGACAACTGGATCTAAAAGTTGCACAAATTGCAGACCTGCAGTTGTAAATGGAGTCTCCTCACCCAGGATCCTGTTCCCTACATCGTGAATTAAAGGATCATATACATGCCTTGAAGAACAAATAATATACAAACAGAAATTGATTTCCCAAGGCTCAATCAATATTACTTTATTAACTGCTTTATGAAGGGCAAGCAACTATCTATCAATCAAAACAATAAATTGAGAATTAAAGTCACAGAATTATTTTTTAATCCCACAAACATTAAGTGCCTATTATATACCCAAAACATTGTTGGGTGCTTCAGAACACAAAGACAAAAAAACACCCTTTGTTGGGGGCAAGGAGGTGGAAGAGAAATTAGAAGTTTCACAAAGGAGCTGGAAACTGAGCATTGCCTTAAAGGAACAGGAGGATTATGGAAATTGAAGATGAAATAATTTTCAGGACTAAAATTCAGATGGAAAAACTGACTCCTCCAACGTCACACAGATAGATAGTAAATGGCTAGACCCAATAACCCTAAATCCTACTGTTTTCCTTCCTACTGAGGAAGATTAGGAATAAATAAATCAAAATACAGTATGGAATACAAAATCAATAACTGTGTTTCAATCCAACATTTATTAAGCATCTATGGTATGCAAAGCACCAAGTTAGGCACTGGAACACATAAACTTGAATAAAGTATAATCCATTTCGTGCTGATATATCTTATAAATTACACAAAGCCTTCTCTGACTTCCTGAACAAATGAAAAATGAGATGAAAAAAATAATAATTTTCAGGCATTGAGACAGTAACATGTACAAAGCAAAGATAGACAAGGAAAGGGAAAGCTGATTTTAGGAAAACATTTGGAATGTAGAATGAACAAAAGGCATTAATATGAAATAGGGCTGGAAAGGTAGGTTGTAGAAAAAGCAGATGGCCTTAAATGCCAAGATAAGCAGTGTTCTTGAGGCAAAAAGGAGCTACTGACATTTTTTGTGTAATGTGATCAGACTCGTACCATAAGATGATTATTTTGATTGCCCTGTGGAGGTTAGACTGGAGAAGAAAGACGCTACAAACAAAATGACCAATTAGGATTTTTATTATAGTCATCCAGGCAGAAGGGTGATAACTATGTGGATGAGGGTGGGGGGAGGGGGAAGGATGTTTTGAAATTATGGAGTCAGAATCCAGACTTAGAATACATATGGAGAGTCAGGGAGAGAAGAAAGACTACAGTGATCCCAGGTTACAAACCTGGGTGACTAGAATGTTGGTGTCTCCAAAAGAAGTTTGCAGGATGGGGATTGAGTTGGGGAAAGATAATGGTTCTGTTTTGCATAATGTTTAAGAGTCATACAGAGCACATCTTTAAGGCAATTCAGGAGCTATGTCTTTAAGGTAGTGTGGAGCAGAGATTAAGGCTGGACAGTGCTGGAAGTAATCTCAGAAGTCACTTGGAGCACCCCACTCATTTTATAGATAAAGAAACTGATACCCAGAAAGGTTAAAGTGACTTGTCCAATGTCACATTATTAGTAATGACTACAGGTAAGACTTTCATCATTCTGCACAATCCTTTTCATAAGGATTCCTTACCAGAAATCCAACCTTTCCATTCCTTAGCATTCTCCTGTAACATTGTCCTTACATTTTTCTCCCATGACTTGAAATTTTGATCACTACAGTCAATTCTCAAGTGTCATCTTACTTCCTGAGCCCTTATCCCTTTTGTCCTATCAATGCTCACACTTCTCACCAACTCCAACCCTGCTTAATCCCCACCATTTGCCTCCTCTACTCCTAGATTATGCAGCAAGGCTGACTTGTATATCTTTACACTAGAGATTTATGTTATCCATTCCCAAATGAGCTCCCACACAGCAAGGCAGTCCTTGTAATTTTCCCTAATTTATTTCCTATTCCACTCCTCAAAAAACACCATTCTGATTTTAATTCTTGAGCCTCCAGCCCTACAAAACTGACTCTCCACTGAGGACCTTGCCTCAGACTTTACCAAGAAAATTAGCACAAGAGCTATGAAGTCAGGGACTTATTTTTGCATTTCTCTGTAATTTCAATGCTTAAAACAGTGCATGGCACATAACAAGCACATACTAAATCCTGCTGACTGACTTGCACTCCCTCCTCTTTGCTTCTCTACATATCAAATCTCCTTGTGTTTGCTCCTCTTTTTCTCCACACTGTGAAGAGGTAACCCTATTCCTTGTCAAGGCCAATCCACATGTATCCTAAACCCCATTCTTTCTGGTATTTTCCACGGGACTGCCTCCATAACCACTTCCCATGCTTAAGTCTGCACAACCTGAAAAAAAAAAAACTCACTTAAGTTATTGTCCTATAGCACCTTTCTTTCATAGCCAAATTCTTTGAAAAGGCTATTTTACCACCACTTACTTGCTTCTCAAATCTTGCTTGTTTGAAACTTCTCTCTCCAAAATCAGCAACGATTGATGGTTCTCTTCTCAAATTAATCTTCCTAACTTCTCTACATCATTAAGTGCTCTCTTCTTGGTTATCTTTCTTGACCATGACACTCACCCCCTTCTAAGTCACCTTTGCTGATTCTTCGTCCACATCACACCCCCTAATTGTAGAAATACTCTGCCCTGGGAGCTCTTTTTCCCTTCACCAGGGATTCTTAACTTTTTTTTTTCCATTATAGACCTTTTTTTGCTAGTCTGGCCTGTTGATAGATCCCTTCTCAAAACGACTTTTTCAAGACTGAAGGAAATGCTGAATTTCAGTTAGAGGATAGTGGAAAATAAAGATATATTTTTCCCCCATCCAAGTGCATGGCCCCTTAAAACTTATCCAGGTAAGCTATAGATTAATGACCTTCACAGCCTTCACAGGTTTCATTACCTTCCTAGTTTCTCTCCTAAGTTCCACTGTCACATCTAATACATGTATATATATATATATACATATATAATAGCCTTTTATTTTCAAAATATATGCAAAGAGAGTTTTTAACATTCACTTTTTCACAACCTGTGTTCCATTTTTCTCCCTTTTGTCCCTTCCCTCCTCCCCTAGGCAACAAGTAATCCAATATATTGTAATAAGTAATCCAATAAACATGTACAATTCTAGAAGATATTTTGAATTCTATGTCCTATACGCATCTCAAATTCAACAACTCCAAAACAAAACTATTATCTTTCCCCTCAAATTCTTATTCTTAAGACATCACCATTGTTCTCTTCAACCAGGTTTGCAAGCTTAGTACAACCTTCTCACTCTTCTCACATCACATTTCCATTAAGTTGCCAGATCTTATTGTTTCTATCTTCTTTCTCATCTTGATCTCCTTTTCTCCACTCTCACAGCTACAACCTCAAGTTCAAGAACCCTTTCACTTCTTGCCTTCTTAATTGGTAATCCTGCCTCTCAAAAGTCTCTTTCCACTCTAATCAATACTCCACATATACAGCTCAAGGGGGAAAAAAAAGTGATATGCCTAAAGAGTTTCTCTATGTCACTCAAAAAGGGCTTCCTTATTGCCTTTATAATCAAATATAAACCCTTCAATTTGGCTTTTTTAAATCATTCACAACCCAGCCCCAACTTATTTTCCCAAACTTATGAGGCATTATCCTTCTTCCTGCACATTTATTTATTAATTTACCATCACATGCTAGACACTGGAGATAAAAGACAAAGATGAAAAATATTCCTTCCTTCATTCAACTTATTCTTTTAGAGAAATAACATATATATCTAACAGAAAATACAAAATAAACTCAAGCTAAATTGAGGGAGAGAGGACAAAAATACTCTGTTTTCCTGACAGTTTCTTTCACAATATACTGCATCTCTCATCTCTTTGCCTTTGCACTGGCTGCTTCTCATTCCTATAATGTACTCCCTTTTCACTGCCACCTCTCAGAATCCATTGTTCTCTCTAACAACCTCTTCTAAGTAAAAGCTCTCTTGATATCCCCAGATACAGGTGCGCTTCCTTTTATAACAATCTTGTATTTAATAATACATGTACGTCTTCGCCTTTGATAAAATGGTTCACCTACTATTGATGCATTATTCTAACAAATGATGTACTATGCTATTTGGGGCTACACCTGTGTTGCCATTGGTATCCCAAAGTGGAAAATTTCCCCCTCTATTAATACAAACCAGCAACTATTTTTCACCTAATAATCTTAGTGTCATCAGTAACTTGCCCAGAGTCCATATGCCAGGATGTAGCAGAAGCAGGTCCCTCCATCTACTATAGTTTACATGCCTCAATATAATGATGCCATTTACATGCAAAGCATTTAGTCTAAAAAATAGGATAAATACTACTTTCATGTCCTAAGCAATGAATCACCACAATTTAATAAAAGCCTAATTAATTAGCTGATATTTAAAATCTTATTATGAAAACTAACATAAGCCTGTTATTTTCTCAAATTATGCTGTGACTTTAGTTACAAATTCTAAAATAGTTATTTTGCATTTGCATATGTGCATTTATGTGTTTACCCATATACATACATATTTTTTTAAAAGATTCAAAATCAGGTCCTGAAACAACATTCTATACTGTTTTATTATCTTTAAAAAATACTATTTTATTATCTTAAATACAAGATAGAATAAAGAAACAAAAAAAAAATCAACTGATTCTTATGGAAAATACTTTGAGAATATCATCAATGGACAGGAAAATCAACAGGCTATAATCAGAACTTACAACACTAATCTTATTGCAATTCCAGGAAATCTATGTTCATTTCAGAATTATTCTGGTATTCTTTATTATGTAAAAGAAATTATGTCATTTATGCCTTTATTATTATTATTATTATTATTTTTATTATTATTATTTTTTTTTTTGCTTAGGCAATTGGGGTTAAGTGACTTGCCCAGGGTCACATAAGTAGGCAGTGTTAAGTGTGTGAGATGATATTTGAATTCGGGTCCTTCTGACTTCAAGGCTGGTGCTCTATCCACTGCAGCACCTAGATGCCCCCCCCCCCCCGCTTTTTTTTTTAAAGTGAGTCAAATGTTTTACTTTATCATTCCTCAAACCCCAAACTGGCCTAACTAAAATTCTTTTTGTAACATTTTATAAAAAGAAAGGTCAAACTGTGGAGAAGTTCACAATTCAGAAGGATAGCTGAGAAATCAATCAACATGCATTTAATAGTCACCAGGGAATTATGTACTATGCTAGACACTAAGGAAACCAAGAGAAAGGAGAAAACTAAAACCCCTTTAACCATCCCTGCTCTCCTAAAGAAACTTCCAACATACCTGAAGGCCATAACTATGCCTCAGTCAGTATTAACATCCCCTACATTTACAGAAAAATACTTAGGTAGTGAAAAGAGCACCAGATTTAGGACTTAATCCATATCCTTTGATTTCTGCCTCAGTTTTCTACTGTTGTTTTCAAAATTCTAGAATTCTACTTTTGGAAGAAAAACACCAGAAATATTTAATACTTGATCTATCCTACTATCACAGTATTGAAAAGAAACAGCTTTGTAAATTGTTACAAAATTACATAAATGTGAGCTATCATAATTCAGAAAGAATGATGAAATATTTATGATGGTAACAGAAAAGAATTTAGGATCAGAGTCAGGGAATCAGAAGGAGTCATTTTCTACCTAACTGATAATAACCATAAGACAAACTATCCAATATTTCACTTTTGGACTGTAATGATTTAACAGTCTTGAAAAAGGACTATTGGTTAACCAAAATATGTTATTGATTGCCCTAAGCAGTGTCTATTTGAAAGGATGATTCAAAGTATTTTTATACTCCAAGACATTTTAGTTTTTATTTCCACAGTTTATTACCACTTATTTCTTAGGCACTTTTTATTATGTGTTTTATCTAGTAGTTCCAAAAATGTAGACCAAAACAGAATATAAAATACAACTAACCCTTGACCCAGGAGAAGAACATTAACTATGTAAATGGTGGTTTAGGAGAGAGCCAGGGATCTGAGACTTTTTTTTTTTTCCTGTGTCCCTCTGACAGGTAAGTAGGTGAAGCCTAGAGACCTCTTCTCAGAATACTGCTTTTTTATTAAATAATTGAAGGAATATTAAGTTTCAGTTAGAGATTTGTGAAAACAAAGTTATTTTTTCCCCATTCAAGTACACAGACTCCTGAAATTTGCCAATCCACATATCTGAGAACGCCTGGAAAGTGGGTAGTCTCCGGGTTAAGAATACTTAGCTTATAGCTAAGAATGCACACCAGCATGCATTCATAGAAAACAGATCAATACCATCTCTGTACAATGCTTAGCACAGCACCATCTGTTATTAGAGACAAATTTTGGTCTTTTTTTTTTTTTTTTTTTTAAAAGGTAATGAGTAAAAAAGCTCTTTGACAGTTACCAATTGATGGTTCACTAAATACAAATCCTGATAAGTTTTCTAGGAAAGAAGTTGGAGAATCTAAGTTTAATGACTAACACATAGATGGCAAAACATCTATATGTTATATACAAAACTTTCCTTTTATCCATATGTTTGCTGAATTTAACTGATTCAACAAAAGTAGGAGACAAAGAACCAGAACGGAAATAAATTCAGGGCATACAGATATATCCAAAACTTTGGTACAGGACAAACTGGCTTTAAACTTTTATAAAATTAAAATTTCATGAGAAAAGGTAACTTTCCAGCCTCGTCCTTATTAACTGACATCCACGAATAAAATTTAAAAGAAGAAATTATCAAACCATAATAGCTTTTTTGGCTTCTTCATAACAGTAAAAATTAATTCATTCCATTATTTGACCAATAAAGATAAAATGTTTTTATTCTTGAGAAAGATAGAAGATAGCCCTTGAATTTTTTTACAATCTTTTAAAAAAAGGTCTCCCCCAAAAGCCAGATCAACAGGTGTGCCTTTATTTATTTTAATTAAGAACAAAACTTATTTAAAGCAACATCAAAATCTTAAAAATAAATCAATGATATTGCTATATTTCTCCAACGTCTCTAACAGTTTGGAAGAAAAACACTTATGCCTTCACATGGTCCCCTAGGAGTTTAATATAACATGGCATTAATATGAATTCACAATAGAAATGCAAATTGAGACAAATTTAATTTTCAGGGGAAATATTCAAGATTTTTAAAACAAAAGGGCAAAATGTTTAAATGTCATCTTCCAAAATTGCCATCAGAACGAACACCATCCTTAGATTAAATAATTTTCTTGGTTGTGTTGTTGTTGTTGTTGTTTTTTTTTTGGGGGGGGAGAAGATGGGAATTGAGAGACAAGGAACTTAAATGGGTTTGTTTAATATCTTAAAAATAAATCTGGGTTCCAGTAACTTCAAAGTTACCTAACTATGGGCCTTCTTAATTATGGTCAACTAGAATGTTTTTTTCAATTTTGCAAGATTAAAAGAAATGTCAATTAAACAAGTACCTGGTTCAAAAATGTTTCTGGAAGATGGACAACTTCTAAACACACATATATATTCTGTATTAGTTACATCATATTTGTAAAAATCTGAGTGTATGACAAACAACAGGGCAGTAGGGAAGTGGGGAAAGAGAGAAAGAAAGGGGGGAAGGAAGGAGGAGAGATGGATATTCCTATCTCCAAGATTCTTTTGTTATCTTATTTGTTTTGTTTTGTGTTAATTAATTTCCTAAAGGTGCATCTTCAGAATAAAAAACACTATCCATTATAAATACACTAGCAATTGCCAGGTTTCCATTAATAACCACTAAAGAAATGAAGTTTCTTGGATTCTGTTATCTTTAAAATAAATAACAGCAAAATAAACGAAGACTAAAAAGGTCACATAAAACAGATCCACTGCATCACAAACATGTCAATCTATTTGACTTTAGCCAAATGGGTTAGTACAAAAATCTCCATTCAGTTGGCCTATTCTCTATTTTGTAAATAGTCTTAACACCCGACATTAAAATTGGGGTGGATACTGAATACACACACATACATATATACACAAGTGTGTGTACATTTGAAGTTTTTATATAGTGATTTAAAAACCCTAAATATGAAAAAGAATGTACCACAAAAATTTGAATGGAAAACAAGATTTACTTTATGCCACAAAAAGAACAAGATCAAAACAAGATGAAAGAATTACTGATTGAAATGGTACTGTTACCTTCACTAGCTAATCCCTGATCAAAGGTTTTTTTGGTTTCTAGTCAATGAAGATCTGGAACTCAAATTAACGATCAGTTCCCGTAAAGTGGCACTGATTTTTAACCCCTTCTAAGTTAACTCTTAACAATAGAGTAGAGCTTTTAGCCTGTCTCATGATTTTTCAATTTCATAGTCATCTTTCTTTTTAAAAAAGTGTTTAGCACAAAAATCTGCAGGCGGAGAGGTGGGAAGAGGAGGAGGGGAAGAGAGAAGGCCTGAGCCCGAGAGGAGACCGTTCCACAGGCATTTTACGATTACATAATAACCTCAAAGTACTTAGTGTTAAAACTCAAAATGACAAAACTATCATTACAAAGCAGGCTTTCCTTTTCTACCTTGAGGACATTTCCGAAGAAATCTAACCCGAGAGTCCCAATCAAACGAACAATGAAAGGGGTCCAAACGCTCACTTTGGTTTATGTCATTTAAGGCACCAAGCAGCTGTCTTTCAGAATACACACAAGTAGCTGCCTCTAAAAAGAGCGATATTAAGCATTTGTGGCAAAAAGATAAAATACAAGGTTAAGAACGACATTGTAGGTATCGCATCTTTACTGAATCGTGGGAAATTAACGTTAACCTTAAGAAAACAATGAAAAATTCATGGTTAAAACAAAACAAAACAAGAACCTAGACTAAGAACGGCGCTCCAGGCGGCATCTTTTGCGAGCCTCCAAAAAAACAAAGGAAGGGCCGGCGCAGAGCGGGGCCGCGGCGAGGGAGGGGCGCCCCCGGTAACAATCCCCCCCCGCCCGGGTCCCTCGGCCCCCTGGGCCGCACACGCACCTTGTGGCAGGCCGGGCAGGTGGGCAGCGGGCTGCCGTGGCCCGGGGAGCTCTTGCCGCCGCTGTTGCCGCCCGGGCCGCCGCTCAGGCTGCTCTGGATCTGCGTGAGCTCCTGGCGCAGCACCTGCTTCTGATGGAAGCTGAAGGCCGGGTGGTTGGAGGCCATGGTGAAGAGCAGGAGGAACTCATCGCCCGTGCGGCCCTCGTTGAGCTGCAGCCCGTAGTTGTGGATGATGGAGTCGATGTGCGTGAGCGTGCGGTAGAGCACCCCGGCCGCCTCGCGCTGCTCCGAGCCCAGCAGCGCCAGTGACACCAGCAGCTTGCTGCGCACCACCTCGTCCGTCAGGTTGGTCAAGCTGCCCAGGTCGGCCGGGTTGTTGGCCTTGATCTCCGAGTCCCGCAGCGAGTGATAGTCTTTGCGGGCCAGGTCCTCGAGGCACGAGCCCAGGAAGCGGAGCTCGAGCGGGATGCACAGGTCCAGGAGGCCGCACAGGAACTCCACCCGCTGCGGAGAGGGCAGCTCCGAGAACCAGCGGTACACGCCGTCCCTCTGCAGCGGGCACCGCTTCTCCACCATGCTGCCCTGGCCGCCGCCGCCGCCGCCGCTCCGGGAGCCCGGGGGCAGGCGGGCCAGGGACACGCGCACGGCCGGAGGGCCCGGGGCCAAGTGGCGGGGGGAGCGGCCGGGAGGCAGCCGCGGCGGCGGCGGCGGGGGCTGGGACGCGCTGCGGCCCGGGACCGGAGCCGGGGTCGGCGCGGGCGGTGGCGGCGGCGGCAGCGGTAGCAGGCGCGGCGGGGCGGGGGGGCGCAGCTCGGCGGGGCCCCCCGCCAGGTGCCGGCGGCGGCGGCGGCTGGGCGGGGTCGGGGGCCCCGCGGGAGGAGGCCCAGGGGGGCCGGCGGCCCCTCCTCTCAGAGCCGGAGCGGCGGCGGCCGGGGGCGGCGGCGACGGCGGCGAGCGGCCTCCTGCTCCCCGCTCACGGGGAGGCTCCTTCCCACCGCCCGTCCCCAGCGGCGGACGGTGCGCGGCGGTGGCGGCGGCTGCTCCTCGTCGTCGTCGTCGTCGTCGCCCCGGAGGCGGCCGCCCCCATCTCCCCCCGCGCCGCAGGGTCTGTCACTGCGGGGCGCTCCCCACGGGGGTCAGCCCGGCCATGCCGGCCCGCGCCGGGCCGCCGCCGCCTCCGCCTCCGGCTGCTCGGGCGCGGGCAGCGGTTACCACAGAAGCGCCGCTCGGGCCGGAAGCCGAGCCCGAGCCCGAGCCGGGGTGGTCGCGGCCGCCGCCCTCGCCGCCTCTAGCGCCTTCTCGGCCGACGGTCGCCCCCGAGGGTCCCTCCGCGCCGGCCGCCGCCGAAAGAATTCCCTTTCCCTCAGGGCCGAGGTGGAGGGACACTTCACAGCCGCCGGCGAAGGATGGAGCGGAAGGATCTCGCTCGACCGGGACTTCCCTTTCTCCCCGCTCCCCCCTCCTCACTTTGCTCCGCTACCCCTTTTTCCTCGCGCTCCTTCGCTCGCTATCGCGGACGGATACCGGCGAACGGAGATGACGGCGATGGCAGCGGAAGGATAACGACGAAATCTCCTTTCTCTCCCGCTCCCTTACGAACAGCGGGAACGAAGCAGAATGAGAGGGGGGGTGGGGGGGGATGGCTTCGTCTCGCGACAGTCTGAGCACCGGGTTTCCGAGCTCGGCCCCCTCCACCCCCTCTCTTCCGCTGATTGGTTCAAACAACTCCCTTCTTTGCCCCTGATTGTTCTGGTTTCCCAACCGTCCGGCTCCTTCAACGGCCACTCCTCCCTCGAGGAGCTGTCAATCATTTTCCGAGCGCCCCCGCCCGGCTACAGTAGTGATATTTGATTGGCCGGCCGAGAGAGGGGTGGACTGGGCTCCCGGGTGGGTTTCTGGGCGCTCGACTCCCAGCTCAGCGCCGCTTGTGATTCCGCCGTTTTGCATTGTTCTCTGGGGAAAGCGAGGGGCTCGGAGTTCATGGATTTTTTTTTTCCCCTTTGTTTGCCTCGTAATCATGGAATGCCCTTCCTTATCCCCACGATGTCCCCGAAGACCCAAGCATCAGACAAGTCAACAAGCATTTATTAAACGCCTATTGTGTGCCAGGCTATGTGCTATTCGCTGGGGATACAATGGGAAAACAAGACACTGTCCCTGCCCACGAGGAAGGAGCACGTGTGTCTTGAGATGTTTTTGCAGGGCAGGAACGTTTTGCAACGTATCATCTACATCCCCTGGCTTTTGTCCCTATGAGGCCAGTGGTATGACATTTGCTAGGCAGCAGGCCAGGGTGAGGGGTGCCTTGTGACAGACTTTCTCTGTGTAATAGTAATAATAGCTGACATTGATTCAACAAACATGTTTTAAGCGTCAGCTCAGCACTGGGGCCGGGGGGAGAGGAGGGGGATCAAACGATGGTGATCCACAGGCCCTGTTCCCTCGAAGCGGAGAACTTAACTGGGGAAAGACAAAGAACTGGGCTTCAAGGCAAAGGGAGCTAAATGCGAAGGGAGAAGTCGGGACCCTAGGCTGGTGGCTGCGGTCAGCCCCATCGGAATGGGCTTCCTGGAGGCAGAAAGTTTCCGCCTCGCGCTGTAGCCCGAAGGCCCGCGCAGAGCGAGCGCTGACTTGTAGACTGGGAGGCGCCTCTTTGGAAATCACTTTCACCTGATGAAAATGGCAAGTCCGGAAAATGGTCGTGGAAGAAGGTGGACGCGCTTGACCTTAAAGGAAGAGAAGGGGACTTAAAAATGGCGGGGAGTTTATAGGATGAGACCCCGGAGACTGGGGAAAACGGAGTGTGAGCCCGTCCTCAGTTATTTGGAGCCTGCTGTGTGTCCCAGGCACGGTGCAGAGCCGTAGGGATAGGCAAAGTGCACTCGCTGCTCTCAGGGAGCTCACGCTCTGATACAACGTGCAACAATTTTGTGCACAAACAAGGTTCGCAGAAGGGGGGTAAACTCAGGTAAACAAGAGGGAAGGCACTAAGCGCTAGGGAGTCAGTTTGCCTGCAGCATGTGACACGGAGCAGGGTAAGGCTGAAAAGGTTAGTCGGCTGGAACCGGAATTATGGGAAATCGTGCAAGTCAGGCTAAAGAGTGAGGCGTCCCTTAAAGTGTCTGATATGAGATAATTAGATAATTATCCTCGGGGGCACTTGATCCCACCTCTTTAGCATCTGTAAATTATGTATCTTCAACCACCACGCTGAACTCCCCTTCAATCTTCAACCTATTCATTGTGCAGATTCGATCCCCACGTCCTTCAAAGCAGCTTAAAGTTCTCTCATCCTCAAAAAGAATATTAAATAGCCTTCCTTCTCCTCAAACCACTGTTCGGTATACCTCCTCCTTTCTCTCTCGTCCAGATTCCTAGACAAACCTGCCAGGGCATACGTGGTATCTACATTCTGCGCCTCAATTCTTTCCATTCTCACTCCAAACTCATAATTACACTGACATTGTTTATTTACCAATTAATCTAACTGCAAAATCTGAGGCCTTTTTTTCTGTTCTTATCCTGTTCCAATCAGCCGTACAACTTCCTCTTTCCCCTTGG